>NW_024399992.1:0-174873 GCF_905171765.1 Bufo bufo
CTGGTAAATATGATGAAGGAGATTATGTATTGGGATGGTACTTCCATAAAATGTGGGGAGCTGAGACTTCTCAGGTAACACAAATGTTCAAACTTAGAGATATGTATAAGTCTAAGGAATACCAACCCATCACAGGTGTCCCCAAAAACCCACTAGCCCCACATATAGTTTCTTTAAAAAACCTAAGGGCCATATCTGATCCCACATATGAGGATACTTTGGCCATGGGGACGGGTTTTTCTGATGTTAATTTGTGGCTGGAGTGGATGAAGTATAGTGCGGCCTCTGTGAATAAAAGTAACTGTTACATATGCGGTGCTACCAAGCCACACCTAGGTACCGTACCCCTAGTGTTACCAGAAAGTGTACACCTAGGTACCGTACCCCTAGTGTTACCAGAAAGTGTACACCTAGGTACCGTACCCCTAGTGTTACCAGGAAGTGTTGAAGAATGTTTTTTGACTCTTTTTGTTAATATGTCTTATAACCACAGTGCATGTACAGAATGGAAGTCAAAATACCCTCTTTTGTTAAAAAATCCTCACCCAGGGGCAGGTATCCAGGTATATCCAGGTAACTACACATGTTACAAGGGGAGTACACATGGGAGGAATGTACAGAATTTCACCAAAGGTTATTGTCACAAATACAGCAATCTGAACATATCCCTCACTCAGAACCAAGTGTACTCCATAGGAGATGTGTACTGGATCTGTGGAGATGGAAAAATAAGATCCAGATTGGAAGGTGCCTGGAAAGGTGAATGTGCGCTTGCCAAAGCTATAATGAACATGCACATTTTTACTGAATCAGATATTATAGACAAAGGGGTGCTAAAGAGAAACAAAAGAAGCAGCCCCCTTTCAAGTTTTGACCCCCATGTGTATATAGATGCAATAGGTGTTCCAAGAGGGGTCCCAGATGAGTTCAAAGCTAGAGATCAAGTAGCCGCCGGATTGGAATCAATATTTCCCATTATTACTGTGAATAAAAATGTGGATTGGATAAATGACATATACTACAATCAGCAAAGGTTTGTAAACTATGCTAGAGATGCATTTCAAGGGGTAGCAGAAGAACTACAAGCGGACTCAATCATGACATTCCAGAATCGAATGGTGTTGGATATGATTCTTGCAGAGAAGGGCGGGGTGTGCCGAGTATTGATTGATCCAACCTCCTGCTGCACATACATACCAAATAATACTGGCCCCACTGGTAAGGTCACAATAGCTATAAAAAAGCTTGAAGATCTGTCAGTAGAACTGAAAAAGAACTCCGGTATAAATGATCCATGGGATCAATACTTTGGGTGGTTCACAAGTTGGAAACAAGGTCTCATGCAACTAGGGATTGTCATACTAATAGTAATTGTAGTAATAGGTGTAGTAGCATTATGTGTTATTCCCTGTGTGAGACGAATGCTAGAAAAAGGGCTCTCTAATATGTCATTATATCAGACTACTGTACCCCAGGAGGATCGAAGCCCAGATGGGTATAAGAATTACCTAATATCATATAGAGAGAAAAAGGACAAGAACGGAAAGAACCATGTAGTGTGATCCACTAAAGGTTCTTAAGAGGGGATTTGAAAGGAATCCATGTTCTTTATTATGTCAAAATGAATTCTGCTTTTTGCTGAAGTTTTGTTTCTATGTTAAGAAGTAACTCTGATTGCTGTAAAACTAATAACTATAAGGTTTCTATTCTCTGTAACCCTGAATCTTATCTCTTTGGCACTACTCCCGGACACTACTCCTAATATGGAAGTTCCGTTTTTGTTTCTATTTCTCTGAGCGTAGAATGAAACGTGTTAATATGATAGGTTAAATACATAACATATGATGATATGCTAATAAAGAGGGTAAAGCCCCCTCTATATAACCTGTGTGCATTAAAAATAAACCTCAGAGTGTTCATTCAGTACATCACTGTTGTGTCTTTCGTTACTTACTGAGTGAAGCGCTCTCCTGACGTCAGACAGGACTCAAACCAAGCCGATACTAGAAGTCTTGGTGCCAGGGGTACCAAGTGGGACTCAGAGATTCCTATCACCTCCGATGTTCCCACCCACAGGGAGGGATCACAAAGGGCAGGGTGAACCGAAAATTCAGTCCGGTCGACGCGAGACACCTGTGCAAACATGTTCACCTGTGACATATAAAAACATACCTCACAGTGTTACAGAATATAATACAAAATATATAAGGTATAGAATATAAAATATAAAACTGTGTAGTTATTCTCCTCCAAAATAGAAATATATAATTTATAAGGTTTAACATGGAATTGAAAACCTTACATGATATGGATTACATTGATATTGCCCATAAAAAATAAATAAATAAACTAAGCTGGGAAAATTAGAAAAATAAAATAAAATAAAATGAAATAAGGTAAAACAAAATTAACAATTTCCTACAGTTCTATTTCAGTAATACTTGGCTGCATCGTATTTTTCTGATTTTTCATTTTATTTGTTTTCATTTCTATTATTATTTATTATTGGATATTTGATGTAATTTAACCACTTAAGGACCACAGGTTTATACCCCCCTAAAGACCAGGCCCTTTTTTACAAATCGGCACTCCACAACTTTAGCGGTTTATTGCTCGGTCATGCAACTTACCACCCAAATGAGTTTTAACTCCTTTTCTTCTCACTAATAGAGCTTTCATTTGGTGGTATTTCATTGCTGCTGACATTTTTACTTTTTTTGTTATTAATCGAAATGTAACGATTTTTTTGCAAAAAAATGACATTTTTCACTTTCAGTTGTAAAATTTTGCAAAAAAAACGAGATCCATATAGAAATTTTGCTCTAAATTTATTGTTCTACATGTCTTTGATAAAAAAAAAACTGTTTGGGTAAAAAAAAAAATGGTTTGGGTCAAAGTTATAACGTTTACAAACTATGGTACAAAAATGTGAATTTCCCCTTTTTGAAGCAGCTCTGACTTTCTGAGCACCTGTCATGTTTCCTGAGGTTCTACAATGGCCAGACAGTACAAACACCCCACAAATGACCCCATTTCGGAAAGTACACACCCTAAGGTATTCGCTGATGGGCATAATGAGTTCATAGAAGTTTTTATTTTTTGTCACAAGTTAGCGGAAAATGATGATTTTTTTATTTTTATTTTTTTTCTTACAAAGTCTCATATTCCACTAACTTCTGACAAAAAATAAAAGCTTCCATGAACTCACTTTGCCCATCAGCGAATACCTTGGGATGTCTTCTTTCCAAAATGGGGTCATTTGTGGGGTAGTTATACTGCCCTGGCATTCTAGGGGCCCAAATGTGTGGTAAGGAGTTTGAAATCAAATTCTGTAAAAAATGGCCTGTGAAATCCGAAAGGTGCTCTTTGGAATATGGGCCCCTTTGCCCACCTAGGCTGCAAAAAAGTGTCACACATGTGGTATCTCCGTATTCAGGAGAAGTTGGGGAATGTGTTTTGGGGTGTCATTTTACATATACCCATGCTGGGTGAGAGAAATATCTTGGCAAAAGACAACTTTGTATAAAAAAATGGTAAAAGTTGTCTTTTGCCAAGATATTTCTCTCACCCAGCATGGGTATATGTAAAATGACACCCCAAAACACATTCCCCAACTTCTCCTGAATACGGAGATACCACATGTGTGACACTTTTTTGCAGCCTAGGTGGGCAAAGGGGCCCATATTCCAAAGAGCACCTTTCGGATTTCACTGGTCATTTTTTACAGAATTTGATTTCAAACTCCTTACCACACATTTGGGCCCCTAGAATGCCAGGGCAGTATAACTACCCCACAAGTGACCCCATTTTGGAAAGAAGACACCCCAAGGTATTCGCTGATGGGCATAGTGAGTTTGTGGAAGTTTTTATTTTTTGTCACAAGTTAGTGGAATATGAGACTTTGTAAGAAAAAAAATAAAAATAAAAAAATCATCATTTTCCACTAACTTGTGACAAAAAATAAAAAATTCTAGGAACTCGCCATGCCCCTCACGGAATACCTTGGGGTGTCTTCTTTCCAAAATGGGGTCACTTGTGGGGTAGTTATACTGCCCTGGCATTTTCCAGGGGCCCTAATGTGTGGTAAGTAGGTAAATGACCTGTGAAATCCTAAAGGTGCTCTTTGGAATATGGGCCCCTTTGCCCACCTAGGCTGCAAAAAAGTGTCACACATCTGGTATCGCCGTATTCAGGAGAAGTTGGGGAATGTGTTTTGGGGTGTCTTTTTACATATACCCATGCTGGGTGAGAGAAATATCTCGGCAAAAGACAACTTTTCCCATTTTTTTATACAAAGTTGGCATTTGACCAAGATATTTCTCTCACCCAGCATGGGTATATGTAAAATGACACCCCAAAACACATTCCCCAACTTCTCCTGAGTACGGCGATACAAATTCCTTTTAGGAGGGCATTTTTAGACATTTGGATACCAGACTTCTTCTCACGCTTTCGGGCCCCTAGAATGCCAGGGCAGTATAAATACCCCACATGTGACCCCATTTTGGAAAGAAGACACCCTAAGGTATTCAATGAGGGGCATGGCGAGTTCATAGAATTTTTTTTTTTTTGGCACAAGTTAGCGGAAATTGATATTTTTTTATTTTTTTCTCACAAAGTCTCCCTTTCCGCTAACTTGGGACAAAAATTTCAATCTTTCATGGACTCAATATGCCTCTCACGGAATACCTGGGGGTGTCTTCTCTCCGAAATGGGGTCACATGTGGGGTATTTATACTGCCCTGGCATTCTAGGGGCCCTAAAGCGTGAGAAGAAGTCTGGGATATAAATGTCTAAAAAATTTTACGCATTTGGATTCCGTGAGGGGTATGGGGAGTTCATGTGAGATTTAATTTTTTGACACAAGTTAGTGGAATATGAGACTTTGTAAGAAAAAAATAATAATTTCCGCTAACTTGGGCCAAAAAAATGTCTGAATGGAGCCTGACAGGGGGGTGATCAATGACAGGGGGGTGATCAATGACAGGGGGGGTGATCAGGGAGTCTATATGGGGTGATCACCACAGTCATTGATCACCCCCCTATAAGGCTCCATTCAGATGTCCGCATGATTTTTACGGATCCACTGATAGATGGATCGGATCCGCAAAACGCATACGGACATCTGAATGGAGCTTTACAGGGGGGTAATCAATGACAGGGGGGTGATCAGGGAGTCTATATGGGGTGATCACCACAGTCGTTGATCACGCCCCTGTAAGGCTCCATTCAGACGTCTGTATGCGTTTTGCGGATCCGATCCATCTATCAGTGGATCCGTAAAAATCATGCGGACGTCTGAATGGAGCTTTACAGGGGTGTGATCAATGACAGGGGGGTGATCAGGGAGTCTATATGGGGTGATCACCACAGTCATTGATCACGCCCCTGTAAGGCTCCATTCAGACGTCCGTGTGCGTTTTACGGATCCGATCCATCTATCAGTGGATCCGTAAAAATCATTCGGACATCTGAATGGAGCTTTACAGGGGGTTATCAATGACAGGGGGGTAATCAATGACAGGGGTGTAATCAATGACAGGGGGTGATCAGGGAGTCTATATGGGGTGATCACCACAGTCATTGATCACGCCCCTGTAAGGCTCCATTCAGACGTCCGTGTGCGTTTTGCGGATCCGATCCATCTATCAGTGGATCCATAAAAATCATGCGGACGTCTGAATGGAGCTTTACAGCGGTGTGATCAATGACAGGGGGGTGATGAGGGAGTCTATATGGGGTGATCACCACAGTCATTGATCACGACCCTGTAAGGCTTCATTCAGACGTCCGTGTGCGTTTTGCGGATCCGATCCATCTATCAGTGGATCCGTAAAAATCATGCGGACATCTGAATGGAGCTTTACAGGGGGTTGATCAATGACAGGGGTGTAATCAATGACAGGGGGGTGATCAGGGAGTCTAGATGGGGTGATCAGGGGCTAATAAGGGGTTAATAAGTGACGGGGGGGGGGGGGGGTGTAGTGTAGTGTAGTGGTGCTTGGTGCTACTTTACTGAGCTACCTGTGTCCTCTGGTGGTCGATCCAAACAAAGGGGACCACCAGAGGACCAGGTAGCAGATATATTAGACGCTGTTATCAAAACAGCGTCTAATATACCTGTTAGGGGTTAAAAAAAACACATCTCCAGCCTGCCAGCGAACGATCGCCGCTGGCAGGCTGGAGATCAACTCTCTTACCTTCCGTTCCTGTGAGCGCGCGCGCCTGTGTGCGCGCGTTCACAGGAAATCTCGGCTCACGCGAGATGACGCCAATTGGCGTTAGCGTAGCCTGGGGGAGCCGCCGCGATGACGCCTTTCGGCGTTAGCGTGGCGGCAAGCGGTTAAATATGAATCCAAGGTAGACTGGTTGTTCTGTCAGCACCATATTTGCGAATTAACGCAAGGTGTGGACAAACGCCAGGACTCCTACATAGAAAGTGATCAGGAAGATTATGATGACTACGATGCATTCAAGGATCACCGACCATGCTGTTTTCTCCAGCTGGAATGTATCAGCCACTTATTCCCATTCACATCAGTCTCTTGAAAAATCGTTCCATGTGAACTATGGTGTGAACCCTGGAATATAAGCCGATCTATTGGAAAAGCAGCATATTAGTTCATTGTAATATCGATCTTATACAGCTCAGTATTGATGGAAGAAGCGTCAATTTTGACATAAATTTGTTTTCCCTTAGTCCTAACAGCAGCACAAGTGGGGTATTTGCCCCTGTGAAGCTGGTCAGGACAGGCAGAATTTTTAATGAACAAAAAAAAAATTCTGCCTAAGTATCCTAATTAGTAATTAACTAATTAAGCCCCTACCCCATATAACCCGGCCCCAATTGGACGGGGTTGCTTTATAACAAGTAAATGATAAATCACACAAGGGGAGGGAAATTTGTGTGCTGCTGTTAGGACTAAGGGAAAACAAATTTACGTCAAAATTGACGCTTCCCTTACGTCCTAACCAGCAGCACAAGTGGGGAAGTAGCAAGAAACCTCACCCAAATTGGGAGGGCTCCCTACTCCCCTCTCAGGAGAGGGCGGCACTTAAAACGGATTGTCCAAAGGCCATTCCCTCCGTCTGTCTAGACTCTAGACGGTAATGCGAGATGAAGGTGTTCAGAGAACTCCAAGAAGCGGCTGCACAAATCTGATCTAAGGGGATCAGTTTCTTTTCAGCATAAGAGGTGGATACAGCCCTGGTAGAATGGGCGGAGACAAAAGAAGGAGGTGTCAAATCTTGGGACAGAAAGGCCAGACGGATTGCTTCTTTAATCCACCTGCTCAGAGTGGGTTTGGAGGCCTTCAGACCCCTGTTTTTCCCTGCATAGGTCAGAAGGAGGTTTTCCGATCTTCTAAATTCGTTTGTTCTGTCCAAATATATTCTAAGACCTCTTGAGGTGTCTAATGTACGGAGCCTTTCCTCCTCGGGAGAAGTCGCAGCCGGTGAAAAAGTGGGCAGACATATCGTCTGATTGATATTAGAAAAAATAGGAACCTTCGGTAAAAAGGTTGGCAAAAACCTTAACAGGACTGATAGGAATCTCTGAGTCCCACTTGGTACCCCTGGCACCAAGACTTCTAGTATCGGCTTGGTTTGAGTCCTGTCTGACGTCAGGAGAGCGCTTCACTCAGTAAGTAACGAAAGACACAACAGTGATGTACTGAATGAACACTCTGAGGTTTATTTTTAATGCACACAGGTTATATAGAGGGGGCTTTACCCTCTTTATTAGCATATCATCATATGTTATGTATTTAACCTATCATATTAACACGTTTCATTCTACGCTCAGAGAAATAGAAACAAAAACGGAACTTCCATATTAGGAGTAGTGTCCGGGAGTAGTGCCAAAGAGATAAGATTCAGGGTTACAGAGAATAGAAACCTTATAGTTATTAGTTTTACAGCAATCAGAGTTACTTCTTAACATAGAAACAAAACTTCAGCAAAAAGCAGAATTCATTTTGACATAATAAAGAACATGGATTCCTTTCAAGGACCTTGTCCTGAAGGATTTTTAAATAGGGCTCAGAAGCCCCCAGAGCCTGAAGTTCCCCAATTCTCTTAGCTGATGTGATAGCTAGTAAGAATGTGATCTTTAGGGATAGGAACCTCAAGTCCACCTCATTCAAAGGCTCAAAAGGGGGAACACATAACCCTTTTAGAACCACCGTTAAATCCCACTGTGGGATTAGTCTCAGGATTCTGGGTTTAAGCCTTTCGGCTCCCTTCAGGAACCTCTTGATTAGGGGGTCCTGAGAAATCGGTCTGCTAAGGCATGCCGATAAGGCAGAGACGTGAGCTCTGAGAGTAGATGGGCTTAGACCCTTGTCTCGACCATCCTGGAGGAATTGTAGAATAGCGGAGAGAGGAGGGTCTGAGGCAACTACCTCTCTGTTATTACACCATTGCAGGAATATTCTGTAGATTCTAGAATACTTCTTGCTTGTAGATTCCGCTCTGGAGTGAGAAATTGTTCTCAGGACCTCCACAGATAACCCTCTAGCTTCTAGAAGGGACCTGTCAATCTCCAGGCTGTCAGATTGAGCCTCCTCAGATCTAGACAGGGACCTGTGTCCTGATACACAAGGTCCTGTATTAGGGGAAGTCTCCAATAATTGCCCTGACTCATCTGCATGAGCTGGGTGAACCAAGACCTCTTTGGCCAGAATGGCATGATGGCGATCACCGAGGTCTGGTCTTGCTTGATCTTCATCAATACCCTCAGTATCATGGAAATTGGAGGGAAGATGTATGCCAGCCTGAACCTCCAAGTTATGGACAGAGCATCTATCGCTATCGGGTTGTCCTCCCTGTAAAGGGAACAGAACTTGCTCACCTTGGCGTTCAATCGGGTAGCCATCAGGTCGATTTCCGGGGTGCCCCACCGCTGGACAATCATGTAGAAGATACTCTTGTTCAGGGACCACTCCCCTGGAACTGGTAGGCCCCGACTCAGGCGATCTGCGACCACATTGAGATCCCCTTTGATATGGACTGCCATTAGGTGGGACAGGTTGACCTCCGCCCAGGAGAGAATAGAACCCACCTCCCTCAGGAGGGTTGGGGATTTCGTCCCTCCCTGTCTGTTCAGGTAAGCGACCACAGTTGTGTTGTCTGTCCGGACTCTCACCGCCTGACTGCGGATGAGAGGAGCAAAAGGAAGGAGGGCTAGTTTGACCGCTCTCAGCTCTCTCCAATTGGATGAGAGGATTTTCTCCTGGGGATTCCAAGTACCTCCTACTGGGTTGTCCTCCAGATGGGCCCCCCAGCCCAGCAGTGAAGCGTCCGTGGTCAGCGTGACCCAACGAGGTTGGATCAGAGACCTCCCATCTTTTAGGTTCTTCCACCACTTGAGCGAAGAACGGACTTCTACCGAGAGGGAGTGCATTCTGTCTAGGTCTTTGGGCTTGCGACTCAAAGCTGCTAAGACCTCCTCCTGAAGGGGGCGTAAGTGCCATAAGGCCCAAGGAACTGCCTCATGTCTGATGCTGACATGTGGCCTAACATCCTCATAAGAACCCTTATGGAGACTCGTTTGGGCGGTATAAGAGACTGTGCGGCTTTTATTACTCTGTCCCTCCTCTGTGGGGACAGGTACAGGGTCATCAGTTGTGAATCGATCACAAAACCCAAGAACGTTCTCGTGGTTGAGGGGACTAAGTGCGACTTGTCCCAATTTATCAACCAACCCAGACCCTGGAGAATCTGGAGAGCTTGTTGAAGCTGACTCTGCAGGACGTCTGCGTTTGCGGGTTTTAAAAGCCAATCGTCCAAGTACGGTACGACCTCTAGCCCAAGAAGTCTTAAATGGGCAACCACAGGAGCCACTACCTTTGTGAAGGTGTGCGGAGCTGAGGATATGCCGAAGGGCAATACAGCAAACTGGTAGTGCTTCACTACCCCTTGCAAGGCCACAGCAACTCTGAGATATTTCCTGTGGGCTGGGCAGATGGGAACATGAAGGTAAGCATCCTTCAGATCTATAGTTACCATC
Source organism: Bufo bufo (assembly GCF_905171765.1). Lineage (NCBI taxonomy): Eukaryota > Metazoa > Chordata > Amphibia > Anura > Bufonidae > Bufo > Bufo bufo. Next base: position 10,010 of record NW_024399992.1, read on the forward strand.
ACATCTCCTGGGTTCAGGATGTTTATTACAGAGCGAATGGTTTCCATACGGAAACGCTTCTTCCTGATGAAACGATTTAGGTAACGTAAATCGATGATCATCCGCCAGTCTCCTGATGGTTTTGGTACCAGAAAGATCGGGGAATAAACCCCTTGCCGCCACTCGTGAGGAGGAACCTCCTCTAATGCTCCTTTCTGTATATACTGGAGAACAGAGTCTTCCAGGATTAATTGTTTGTCGGGTGCTAAAGTCCTTGTTAGGACGAACTTGTCCCGAGGAAGGGAAATTAAATCTATAGTGTACCCTGATGCTATCACTTGTAGCACCCAAGGGTCTGGAATTTTTTGCATCCAAAAATTTTTGAATAGACTCAAACGTCCACCGACTGGGGGACTGAAAACCGGTCCTTCCTCTGGGACCCCGGGGGGTGGGGAAGGGGAATTGACGGGCTGTAGAGAGTCATAGGTCAGCCCTGCGGTTCCCATGACCGCGACCCCTACCTCTCTTACTACCTTCAGAACGCCTGTGGGTTCTATCTCCCCCCTGAAATCTTCCTCCTCCTCCTCTACCTCTTCCTCGACCCCGAAAGGACTGCTGGGGGAGGGATTTACCTTTTTTGTCCGCTAAGTTCTCCATGAGAGAATCTAATTCAGAACCGAACAATCTCCCCGGCTCATAAGGAAGGGAGCAAAGGTTAAATTTGGACGTGTTGTCCGCCGCCCATGGTTTTAACCAGAGTGGGCGCCTGCTGGCAGTGGAGAGCGCCATAGACTTGGCCACTAATTTTAATTGCTGTTGGGCGGAATCTGATAGGAAATCAATGCCCAGTAAGAGAGTTTTAAATTGGTCCAGGATGTCGTCCCGGGCAACCCCAGAATCTAAGTCCGATTGGATTCTGAGAGTGTCTGCACAGACAAACTCTGATACCTCAGAGCACGCTATAGCAACCGAGGCAGAGGCGGAGGCAGCCGAGTAGTTGCGTCTAAGCGTGCACTCTGCTCGTCTGTCTAGGGGGTCCTTTAGGTTGCTGCCGTCGTCTGAGGGGACTAGAGTCCTTTCAGAGAGCTTTGATATGGCCATATCCACCTTTGGAGGTGGAACCCAGACTAAGGAATCCGCATCCTGTAGAGGGAACATTAGTTTAAATCTTTTTGTTAATACTGGCCCCTTCTCCGGGTGTTTCCACTCGGTCGCCATTAACTTCTTTAAAGACTCGTCCACTTTAAAGGCCCTTGGCCCCCTAGAGGTGGACTGTGGAGCTTCCCCTTGCTCAACAGCATGGTCCCTCGACCTGATGGAGCGTAACAGTCTTTGAGTTTTTTTGGCCGGAAAAAGGAAGGCCGAACTCTCTTCCTCAGAGGAAGAATTATCCTCAATGGAGACGACGTCTTCAGACATGGGTACAGGACCAGGAGAAGCCTGTCTGGGCCTCTTGTTAGAGACTGCTCCCTTGATCTCGGCAATGGACGTATCCATGAACTGTTTCATCCATGAGAACATATCCACCACCGTTGGTTCTGGGTCCGCTGGTCTGGGACGGCAGCCTGGGCATCGGTGGAATTCGTATGAATCCGGCAATGGGGTGCTGCAGATGGAGCAGGCGAGATGCTTCTGCTTCTGGGTAGATTTGCCTAAAACACAGACAACAGAATAAGAATTTGGACCCAAAACGGTACAAAAAAGGGAGAGCAGTACCTTACCGTGAGGTGGCGACGCCATCTTAGAAGAAAGCAAGGTGACTTCTAGGAAAACTTCCTGAGCGCAGGAGTAGCCAACAGTAGAAGTCAGTTGAGCTCAGAAAACTCAGAGCAACATTGACCTGCCTCACACAGGTGCCTTAAATAGAGCAAGGGGGAGGAGATTATAGTCACTCCCCCACCCAGGGGTGGATTCCCGGTTAAAAGGTACAATTTTAATAAATACAACATAACCCTCCTACTTCCCCCGTTAGGTGCCCCAGCAAAACTGAGGCACGAACTTAAGGTGTATTTTGAACAGGGGAAGCGCTGAACACAGCGCTGGAGGTCGGAGCCGCGGACCGGAAGTGACGACAATGACGCACTTCCGGTACTCGCGAAACGCCGGAGGAGCGAAGCGACTGCTTCAGCGGCACATGAGGTGAAAGGCAGGAAGCCAAACCGTCACCATCTCCCCCCTGCATCTGATATGACTGTAACACAGATGGGCTCCGAAGTGATCCACCGGAGGCACGCTCCCACAGAGGTAGGAGAGGGCAGGTTCAGGATACCTAGAAAAAACAAAAAGGCAAAATTAAAGATTATAATAACCATATAATAACTCTATGGCTAACAATGGGAGACTCGAGAAAGGAGTCTAGCCTGTCCTGGAGTCCACAGGACAATAAAAAAGCAACCCCGTCCAGTTGGGGTCGGGTTATATGGGGTAGGGGCTTAAGTAGTTAATTACTAATTAGGATACTTAGGCAGAATTTTTTTTTTGTTCATTAAAAATTCCGCCTGTCCTGACCAGCTTCACAGGGGCAAATACCCCACTTGTGCTGCTGGTTAGGACGAAAGGGAATCACATAGTATGGGCTAAGACTAAAATCTGCGGGTATCGGGCATTTACAGACAATTTAGAGACAGGTAGGTATTATATATTCTATCACTATTCCCTATAGCAATTATCTCAACATGATTATGTTGTTATGTTTCACCTTCCACTATGATCTTATTTACTGAGAATCACATTGAATCTTTTTCTATGTGTATGTTTTTTGTTTTTTATTATTTTTTATTTATTTTTATCTCTAATTTGTGGTTTTATAATTAGGTATCGATCTGAATATAATTTCTATATGTATCAGAGAATTATATGCAGAAAGCAATACAATATTTTTTATGGGCAATATCAATGTAATCCATATCATGTAAGGTTTTCAATTCCATGTTAAACCTTTTAAATTATATATTTCTATTTTGGAGGAGAATAACTACAGAGTTTTATATTTTATATTCTATACCTTATATATTTTGTATTATATTCTGTAGCACTGTGAGGTATGTTTTTATATGTCACAGGTGAACATGTTTGCACAGGTGTCTCGCGTCGACCGGACTGAATTTTCGGTTCACCCTGCCCTTTGTGATCCCTCCCTGTGGGTGGGAACATCGGAGGTCAGCCTTATTTCAGCCCGGAACATGTCAGACACCTTAGATCAGGGCCGTCTTTACCGCAGGGCAAAAGGGGCAGCTGCCCCGGGCCCAGTTGCTCCTGGGGGGCCCAAGCAGCATTTTACTTGGATTTTACTTGGGCCCCCTATATTTTGTTGCCGCCGCCGCCCGCCAGCCATCTAACAGCACAAAGTCACAGTCCGGACAGTCGGACTATAGAAATAGACTGAGTGAGGAGGGGGCGGGGCCCGCGGCCGCTCTGCGCTCCGCTCTGCTGCCTGGCCTCCTGTCTCTTTAACAGAGCAGACCAGTGGCTGCTGGAGCGTGATGCAGCTGCCGCACAGGCAGAGAGAGAGGAAGGAGGCGGAGCCCGAGCCGGCAGCCACAACACACAGCCTGAGCCAAGCGACTGACAGAACTTACAGGTATTTGGTAGCTCTGGGGGGTGGGGCGTCCCTGTGTGTGTGTGTGTCTGTCCCTTTGTGTGTGTGTGTCTGTCCCTTTGTGTGTGTGTGTCTGTCCCTTTGTGTGTGTGTGTCTGTCCCTTTGTGTGTGTGTCTGTCCCTTTGTGTGTGTGTGTCTGTCCCTTTGTGTGTGTGTCTGTCCCTTTGTGTGTGTGTGTCTGTCCCTTTGTGTGTGTGTCTGTCCCTTTGTGTGTGTGTGTCTGTCCCTTTGTGTGTGTGTGTCTGTCCCTTTGTGTGTGTGTCTGTCCCTTTGTGTGTGTGTGTCTGTCCCTTTGTGTGTGTGTGTCTGTCCCTTTGTGTGTGTGTCTGTCCCTTTGTGTGTGTGTGTCTGTCCCTTTGTGTGTGTGTCTGTCCCTTTGTGTGTGTGTCTGTCCCTTTGTGTGTGTGTCTGTCCCTTTGTGTGTGTGTGTCTGTCCCTTTGTGTGTGTGTGTCTGTCCCTTTGTGTGTGTGTCTGTCCCTTTGTGTGTGTGTGTCTGTCCCTTTGTGTGTGTGTCTGTCCCTTTGTGTGTGTGTCTGTCCCTTTGTGTGTGTGTGTCTGTCCCTTTGTGTGTGTGTCTGTCCCTTTGTGTGTGTGTCTGTCCCTTTGTGTGTGTGTGTCTGTCCCTTTGTGTGTGTGTGTCTGTCCCTTTGTGTGTGTGTGTCTGTCTGTCCCTTTGTGTGTGTGTGTCTGTCTGTCCCTTTGTGTGTGTGTCTGTCCCTTTGTGTGTGTGTCTGTCCCTTTGTGTGTGTGTGTCTGTCCCTTTGTGTGTGTGTGTCTGTCTGTCCCTTTGTGTGTGTGTCTGTCCCTTTGTGTGTGTGTCTGTCCCTTTGTGTGTGTGTGTGTGTGTGTGTCTGTCCCTTTGTGTGTGTGTGTGTCTGTCCCTTTGTGTGTGTGTGTGTGTCTGTCCCTTTGTGTTTGTGTGTGTGTCGGTCCCTTTTTTGTTTGTGTGTGTGTCTGTCCCTTTGTGTGTGTGTGTGTCTGTCCGTCCCTGTGTGTGTGTGTGTCTGTCCCTTTGTGTGTGTGTCTGTCCCTTTGTATGTGTGTGTGTCCGTCCCTGTGTGTGCGCGTCTGTCCCTTTGTGTGTGTGTGTGTCCGTCCCTGTGTGTGTGTGTCCGTCCCTGTGTGTGTGTGTGTGTGTGTGTGTGTGTCCATCCCTGTGTGTATCACCATGCCCACAGTGTTCCTATGTCTTGACGCAGCTGCTTCAGAACGTTCTGTGCGGGACAAGAGGAAGAAGATGGAAGAGGAGGCAGCGCCAGCATGGAGTCTGTGCGATAGACACAGGGAGGCACACTAAGGACGAAGGTAACACTTCCACATGATCTACACTAGTGTTATCTGTGGTTTTACATAGGACTGCAGGTAACACTACTACATTATTCAGCACTAGTGTTATCTGTGGTTTTACATAGGACTGCAGGTAACACTACTACATTGTTTAGCACTAGTGTTATCTGTGGTTTTACATAGGACTGCAGGTAACACTACTACATTATTTAGCACTAGTGTTATCTGTGGTTTTACATAGGACTGCAGGTAACACTACCACAAGGTTAGCTCACACAGGGCGCCTGAACAACTAAGGCCGGCCCTGGCTGCGCACCCCAGCGCCAAGGGATGACGTCACTGATGTAATATGCCTCTTATATGTGGAGAGCGGTGATGTCACTGATGTAATATATTACTTATAAGTGATCTATTACATCAGTGACATCACCACTCTCCACACATAAGTAATATATTACATCAGTGACATCACTGCTGTCCACATATACCGGTAAGTAATATATTACATCAGTGACATCACCGCCCATCACATATATGTGGACAGCGGTGATGTCACTGATGTAAAATATCACTTATATGTGGACAGCGGTGATGTCACTGATGTAAAATATCACTTATATGTGGACAGCGGTGATGTCACTGATGTAAAATATCACTTATATGTGGACAGCGGTGATGTCACTGATGTAAAATATCACTTATATGTGGACAGCGGTGATGTCACTGATGTAAAATATCACTTATATGTGGACAGCGGTGATGTCACTGATGTAATATATCACTTATATGTGGACAGCGGTGATGTCACTGATGTAAAATATCACTTATATGTGGACAGCGGTGATGTCACTGATGTAAAATATCACTTATATGTGGAGAGTGTTCATGTCACTGATGCAATACAGCGTTCCAGATGGCGACCAAAATGGTCGCCAATGCGCCTTAAAATTTGCAGATGGTGACAAGACTTGTCATAGGCTACAGGCCTGAGGTCTATTTGGTAGTGAAATCCCAGCGCAGGCAAGCGTGATGATGTCATCACGCCCGCCTGTGCCAGGACCCAGTGAGGTGTGCGTGTCTGCATTGCACCATCCCTCGCCGTACCAGCAGCTAGTGAGCGCCAGTGAAAGGAAACAGGTGAGTATAAGATTTTGGCTTTTTTTTAAGGTGTGGGAAGGCGGGATCCAGGGGGCCCAAGTAAATTCTTGCCCAGGGTCCAATCAATATTAAAGACGGCCCTGCCTTAGATCACGACTAAGAACACCATCGTTCGAAACGCGTAGATCTTGGGGATAAAGTGGGAGCCAGTGTCACTGTTTGCTGTATCCACCTGTATTTTGGTGACGAATAAAGACCTGTATTTTTTCTATCTTGTGCATTACTTCTGAGGACTGGCTTGAGTCCGCCCCGTGCACCGTCATACAGGATAAGAAGGTGAGCTGGCTGTAACTTTTCTACTACGCTGAGCAGACTGTATGAAACATTGGAGGTGAGGGCCTACATTTCAGCGAACCCCATAAAACATTGTAGTGAGGGTCTTATGGTGAGCGAACCCCATAAAACAATGTAGTGAGGTCCTACAGGTGAACAGACCATATGAAACATTGGAGGTGAGGGCCTACAGTTCAGCGAACCCCATAAAACATTGTAGGGCCTACAGCTGAGCAGACCGTATGAAACATTGGAGTGAGGGCCTATAGGTGAGCGAACCCAATAAATTATTGTAGAGAGGGCCTTATGGTGAGCAAACCCCATAAAACATTGTAGTGAGGGCCTACAGCTGAGCAGACTGTATGAAACATTGGAGGTGAAGGCCTACAGGTGAGCGAACCCCATAAAACATTGTAGTGAGGGCCTACAGCTGAGCAGACCATTTGAAATATTGGCGGTGAGGGCCTACAGGTGAGCGAACCCCATAAAACATTGTAGTGAGGGCCTACAGCTGAGCAGTCCGTATGAAACATTGGAGGTGAAGGACTACAGGTGAGCGAACCCCATAAAACATTGTAGTGAGGGCCTATAGCGGAGCAGACCATATGAAACATTGGAGGTGAGGGCCTACAGCTGAGCAGACCGTATGAAACATTGTAGTGAGGGCCTACAGGTGAGCAAACCCCATAAAACATTGTAGTGAGGGCCTATAGCTGAGCAGACCGTATGAAATATTGTAGTGAGGGCCTACAGCTGAGCAGACCATATGAAACATTGGAGGTGAGGGCCTACAGGTGAGCGAATCCCATAAAAAATTGTAGTGAGGGCCTACAGCTGATCAGACTGTATGAAACATTGGCGGTGAGGGCCTACAGGTGAGCGAACCCCATAAAACATTGTAGTGAGGGCCTATAGCGGAGCAGACCATATAAAAACATTGGAGGTGAGGGCCTACAGCTGAGCAGACCGTATGAAACATTGTAGTGAGGGCCTACAGGTGAGCAAACCCCATAAAACATTGTAGTGAGGGCCTATAGCTGAGCAGACCGTATGAAACATTGTAGTGAGGGCCTACAGCTGATCAGACTGTATGAAACATTGGCGGTGAGGGCCTACAGGTGAGCGAACCCCATAAAACATTGTAGTGAGGGCCTATAGCTGAGAAGACCATATGAAACATTGGAGGTGAGGGCCTACAGCTGAGCAGAGCGTATAAAACTTTGGAGTGAGGGCCTAAAGGTGAGCAAACCCCATAAAACATTGTAGTGAGGTGTGACAAACTGCCATTTGCCACTGGGCATTATAGAAAACTTATGGCTAGCCTCCTGCCCTACGACTATGGCCCCGGGACATATTACCCTTCAAGAACAGTGTAACAGAACTATGCCGCATGTCTGGACTGTTAATAGGACCGAACGCGGTCAGCGGTGTATACTAAAGATTCTGTGAAACTAAAATCGGATGCGCAAATACACGAACACCGCTGACCCTTACCTTCTTCCATACTGAACTTTCAGCTCCAGAGACTAAGTCCCGTTCGAAGATGGGACTTAGTCGTTTTTCTGCATGAAATTAACCGACCGCACAGCCCAAATCTATGGAACTGTTTTGGGCAGGAAATTGTGCTTGCGGTCGGTCATAAAGGACTTCCACTAAACTTTTGATCCGCTGGAGGGATTTGTGTGATTTTTGGAAGTGTTTCTGTTTGATGTATGCTGAGTTTAGATAAGTAATTTTTATGGAGATGGAATGTATGGTTTTAAAGTTACAGTGTATGTTTAAAAACTGTATTTTTACTGTCTGTGATAGTTATGTTAATCCATAATTATATCACATACAGAAGGGAGGATTTTGTGTATTTGGGTGGTAATTCCTGCCCTGTTGTTCCCACATGTGTATTGGTGATTTCCCTTTGTCCTGAGAGATAATTGGATTGCTCTTCGGGTGTCTCCAGGGCAGAGAGGAGGAAACCATGATGCATTGTGGGGACCTGCATAAATACGGGCGGGTAGCCCTTAATAAAGAGTTCATGTTCAGTTCAGTTCATGTTTTTCTAACCCTTTAAAACGCAGCCTTGTCTCGTTATTGGAGGGAATTGCTGTATCACGCTGGGGATTGCTATGCTCTGCATATTCCCTGGAGGAGAGATCTTTCCCACACGGTCCTGAATGCTGGAGGTTCATTCAGGGTGGAAGGAAGACGGCGTGGCTCCAGTTAAGCTACGGCGGTTGTGGAGTCTGGGGTGGTTGTGGTGTCCAGTGCGGTGCTTGTGGTCCTCGGCGCAAGCTAGGAAGCGTCTAATAACGGAAGTGGATCCGTTACATGAGGGTCTTATGGTGAGCGGTAGTGAGGGCCTACAGCTGAGCAGACCGTATGAAACATTGTAGTGATGGCCTACAGGTGATCAAACCCCATAAAACATTGTAGTGAGGGCCTTATGGTGAGCAAAGCCCATCAAATATTGTAGTGCAGATTATTAGTGCAGTTTTTCAAGCTTGGATCTGGGTCATCATAAATTAATCCCAAGGCTTTAAAAAATTCTTCCACCGACCGGAGGGCCAGAGAACCGGACGGCAGAGAAAAGGCCCAGGATTGCACCTCCCCTTTAAGCAGATAAATGATTATCCCTACCCTCTGACTCTCATCACCAGACGAAGATGGACGCAGCCGAAAATACAACTTGCATGACTCTTTAAAGCGGATAAAGTCATCCACACCCTCTGCAAATCTATCAGGGAGAGCGACCTTAGGCTCCCCATAAATTTGACTTCCTCCTATTGCACCTGATGCCAGAGCATTCTGACACCGTGTGACCGAATTACGCAGATCTGCAACCTCTAGGGATAATCCCTGCATGCAATCAACTAGCGCATCAATTGACTCCATCTCAAAACAGCTGAGAAATGGCAGTCAAAGTATTAGCGGGTTATAATGTCACGGGGGACAGGATACCAGATAAACAGAAAATAAACAAACAAGTGTGTAGGCGAGAAGCTGGGGATCAAGGTCATCTCCTGACAAATCCCTACCAGCTCCTCCTATACTTCTATGCCCACGTTCAGACCCTGAAGGTGGGAATAACGTGTCCTCGTGCCTGGGCTGAAAATTCCGTAAAATCCCTAAGATGGTGAAAGGGGGATAGAGGCAGCCTGCTCCCTCAGAACCTGGAGTGGGCAGGCGTCTCTCTAACAGCCTAGACAGCCAACCACAAGAAAACAAAAACCAACTTATCTTTTCTGAGCAGGAACAGCAAATCCTTCCTTCCTTTCTTTCACAGAGCTAGACAGAAGCTATAACCCGCACAGGACACTGGGAGTGGGTGTAATTTAAACTCAAACCAACGACCCCACCCAGTGCAACTGAAGGGAGGCGGATACAGCTCCACTCCAAAACAAAAACAAAAGGCTACACACGTGCTGCTAACCTGGCAGACCTCCGCACATAGCCTGAGCAGGGCATGACAATACTGCTGTCATATTCAGTCATTAAACAAACACCCGTTAGGGCAAAAGTTTATTTGGCAGCCTTTGCTGCATATGTCATCATCATCTATTTATCCCCAGGACTGTGACTGTGACGAGGGGACATCCTCTGCGTCTGGAGGAAAGAAGGTTTGTGCACAAACATAGAAAATGATTCTTTACTGTAAGAGCAGTGAGGCTATGGAACTCTCTGCCTGAGGAGGTGGTGATGGTGAGTACAATAAAGGAATTCAAGAGGGGCCTGGATGTATTTCTGGAGTGTAATAATATTACAGGCTATGGCTACTAGAGAGGGGTCGTTGATCCAGGGAGTTATTCTGATGCCTGATTGGAGTCGGGGAGGATTTTTTTTCTCCTTAAGTTAGTAAAATTGGCTTCTACCTCACAGGGTTTTTTTTTTTTTGCCTTCCTCTGGATCAACTTGCAGGATGACAGGCCGAACTGGATGGACAAATGTCTTTTTTCAGCCTTATGTACTATGTTACTATGTTATATATTTAATTGAGGCCTAGTGTGGGTCAGGGCGTGTGAGATACACCCTGTATATACAGGGGTTATATTCTTCTATTAATAAAACACCCTTTTTTGGGCAAAATATACAATATTTCCGCCCTTGCAGCATCAAGACGTTTGAAATTCCAGGGTTATATACTGCTGTCATATTCAGTTATTAAAAAAACACCAGTTTTGGCAAAAAAAGTTTATTTGGCAGCCTTTGCTGCATATGTCATTGTGAGATACACCCTTTCTATATTTGGGTTATATTCAGTTACTTGAAATAGAGCCATTTTGGGCACAAACCTTTAATTGAGGCCTAGTGTGGGTCAGGGCGTGTGAGATACACCCTTTAAATACAGGGGTTTTATTCAGGTATTTGAAATACAGCCATTTTGGGCACAAATCTTTAATTGAGGCCTAGTCTGGTTCAGGCCGTGTGAGATTCACCCTGTACATACTGTCGTTTTATTCTACTATTAATTAAACACCCATTTAGGGAAAGATACTAAATTCGAAAAATATGAGGAGAGCGTCAAATAAGGGACGTGGCCCCGGTCGTGGTGCTGCTGGTGGAGCTCCTGTTGCAGGGAGAGGACGTGGTCGATCTGTGCCAGCTACACGCACATGTTAAACCCCTTCCTCAGGTGTGAGTAGGCGACAGAACCTGCAGCGGTATTTGGTCGGGCCTAATGCTGCTCTACGAATGGTGAGGCCTGAACAAGTACAGGAAATAGTAGATTGGGTGGCTGACAGTGGATCCAGTTCCTTCACATTGTCTCCCACCCAGTCTCCTGCTGAAAGACCACAGTTGGCACCTGCAGCCGATGTCCATCAGTCTTTCACCTCGCCCCCTTGCAAATCAGCCAAGCACTCTGAGCCCCAAGTAATGCAGCAGTCTCTTCTGATTTTTGATGACTCTGTGAGCAGGGTTTCCCAGGGACGTTCACCTAGCCCTGCCCCAGAAGTGGAAGAGATTGAGTGCACCGATGGCCAACCACTTATCTTTCAAGATGAGTACATGGGAGGACCATCGCAGCACGTCTCGGATGATGACGAAACACAGGTGCCAACTGCTGGGGCTTTTGAAAGTGTGCAGACCGACAAGGAGGGCAGGGGTGAAGACTGGGTGGAAGATGATGTGGAGGACGATGAGGTCCTCGACCCCACATGGAATCAAGGTCATGCGAGTGACCTATGTAGGAAGAGGCGGTGGTCGCACAGAGCCACCAGCACAGCAGAAGAGGGAGCAGGGTGCAAAAGCAGAGCGGCCGTCCTCTAGACAGTACGCCTGCTACTGCCCACCGCAGAAAGGGACCGAGCACACCAAAGCCAGCTCCAAGGAGTTCCCTGACGTGGCAGTTCTTCAGACAATGTGCTGACGAGAAGACACGAGTGGTTTGCACGCTGTGCAATCAGAGCCTGAAGCGAGGCATAAACGTTCTCAACCTGAGCACAACCTGCATGACCAGGCATCTAAGTGCAAAGCACGAGCTGCAGTGGAGAAGACACCTCAAAAACCAAGAAAGGTCTCTGGCTACTCCTGCTTCCTCTTCTGCTGCAGTCGTGGCCTCTTCATCCACCTCTGGAGTGACAGTGCCACCTGCCACCCCGCAGAGGATCTGCAGACAACACCACCACCTGGGTCACCAAGCATCTCCACAATGTCCCACGGAAGCGTTCAGCTCTCCATATCCCAAACGCTGGAGAGGAAGAGGAAGTACCCCCCTACCCACCCGCCATCCCTGGTCCTGAATGCCAGCATTTCTAAATTACTGGCCTTTGAAATGCTGTCATTCCGTCTGGTGGAGACGGATAGTTATAAAGGCCTTATGGCGGTGGCTGTCCCACAGTACGTCGTGCCCAGCCGCCACTACTTTTCCAGGAGAGCCATCCCTTCCCTGCACAACCAAGTGGGGGACAAAATCAGGTGTGCACTGCGCAACGCCATCTGTGGCAAGGTGCACCTGACTACGGATACGTGGACCAGTAAGCACGGTCAGGGCCGTTATATCTTCATAACAGCACACTGGGTAAATGCAGTGGCGGCTGGGCCTGAGGCGGATAGCAGTTTGGCGCATGTCCTTCCACCACCGAGGATTGCAGGGCGCTTCAGTTTGCCTCCTGTTGCTTCCTCCTCCTACTCCGCTTCCTCATCCTCTACCGGCTCCTCATCCGGTCAGCGTAACCCCTTCACCACCAACTTCAGCACAGCCAGGGGTAAACGACAGCAGGCAGTGTTATAACGTATCTGTTTGGGGGACAAACCCCACACCGCGCAGGAGCTGTGGACGGGCCTTGAACAACAGACCGATGAGTGGTTTGTGCCAGTCAGCCTCAAGCCCGGCCTGGTGGTGTGCGATAATGGGCGAAATCTCGTAGCAGCTCTGGGACTAGCCGGTTTGACGCACATCCCTTGCCTGGCGCATGCGCTGAATTTAGTGGTGCAGAGATTCCTTAAAAATTACTTCGATATGTCAGAGCTGCTGCATAAAGTGCGGGCCGTCTGTGTGCGCTTTCGGCGTTCTCACCCTGCTGCTCGCCTGTCAGCGCTGCAGCGTAACTTCGGCCTTCCCGCTCACCGCCTCATATGCGACGTGCCCACCAGGTGGAACTCCACCTTGCACATGCTGGACAGACGGTGTGAGCAGCAGCAGGCCATAGTGGAGTTTCAGCTGCAGCACGCACGGGTCAGTCGCACTGCGGAACAGCAACACTTCACCACCAATGACTGGGCCTCCATGCGAGACCTGTGTTCCTCGTTGCGCTGTTTCGAGTACTCCACCAACATGGCCAGTGCCGATAACGCCGTTCTCAGCGTTACTATCCCACTTCTATGCCTCCTTGAAAAAACGCTGCTGGCGATGATGGAAGCGGATGTGGTACGGGAGGAGGAGGAGGAAGAGGGATCATTTCATAGGGTTTCCAGCTAGTCATTCCCAAGTGCCTCCGAGGGTGGGTTCCTGCACCCACAAACCCAAGGTACACAATTGTCCAGCCAGGGCACAGTTCTGGAGGATGAGGAGGTGGAGGATGAGGAGGAGGAGGAGGAACCATGTTCACAGCAGGGTAGCACCCAGACCAGCTCATGGCCATCACTGGTGCGTGGCTGGGGGGATACAGAGGACACAGACGATACACCTCCCACAGAGGACAGCTTGTCGTTGCCTCTGGGCAGCCTGGCACACATGAGCGATTACATGCTGCAGTGTCTCCACAACGACCGCCGAGGTGCCCACATTCTAACTTGTGCTGATTCCTTGGTGGCCACGCTGCTGGATCCCCGTTACAAGGACAACGTACCGTCCTTAATTCCCTCACTGGAGCGTGATCGTAAGATGCGCGAGTACAAGCGCCCGCTGGTAGACGCGCTGCTGGTGGCATTCATTGTCCCCATTGACTTCAATGGGGTTTGGGTTCGGGGTCAAGTTCGGGTCCCGAACTTTTTTGTGAAGTTCGGCCGAACTCGAACATCCAGGTGTCCGCTCAACTCTATTTGTCACTAAACATTTTGGAAGGAAAGGCGAGTTCTCTCAGGGGTATCTGTGCCCCCCGCCGCACCGAGCACCCGCTCTGGCCGGGCAGGAAAGCATGTCCATGGAAAACTCGCCCAGTTGGGGCCACACATGAAGTTTGCATGCCCAGAAGTCCAGGAGATCTTGGATCATGGGTTACAGGGTGGAGTCCAAGTATGTTACCGCCTGCTGGTTCAGGTTCTGCTGGATGTCCTGCTGCTGGAGCTGGGCGGTTTCTTCAGAGGGCGGCTGAAGAAAGCTGCTCATTATAGACGGAAGTTGATGCATATGATGCTGGTGATGCTTCTATCCCCCCACACACACAACAGCCCCCCCAGTAAGACCTTAATGAGGACCGCCTGGTAATATGGAGGCTGTACTATAGTGTGAAGGCTGAAATCTGTAGGCTGTAATATAATGTGGAGGCTGTAATATCATGTGGAGACTGGTAATATGGAGGCTGTAATGTAATGTGGAGGCTATAATGTAATGTGAAGGCTATAATATAATATGGAGGCTGTAATATAATATGGAGGCTGTAATATCATGTGGAGGCTGTAATATCATGTGGAGACTGGTAATATGGAGGCTGTAATTTAATGTGGAGGCTGTAATATAATGTAGAGACTGGTAATATGGAGGCTATAATGTAATGTGAAGGCTATAATATAATATGGAGGCTGTAATATAATGTGAAGGCTGTAATATAATGTGGAGGCTGTAATATAATATGGAGGCTGTAATATCATGTGGAGACTGGTAATATGGAGGCTGTAATTTAATGCGGAGCCTGGTAATATGGAGGCTGTAATATAATATGGAGGCTATAATGTAATGTGGAGGCTGTAATATAATGTGGAGCCTGGTAATAAGGAGGCTGTAATATAATGTGGAGCCTGGTAATATGGAGGCTGTAATATAATGTGGAAGCTGTAATATAATATGGAGGCTATAATGTAAAGTGGAGGCTGTAATATAATGTGAAGGCTATAAAATAATATGAAGGCTATAATGTAATATGGAGGCTGTAATATAATATGGAGGCTATAATGTAATCTGGAGGCTTTAATATATTATGGAGGCTGTAATATAATGTGGAGCCTGGTAATATGGAGGCTGTAATATAATGTGGAAGCTGTAATATAATATGGAGGCCGTAATGTAATGTGTAATATAACGGGTAGGCTGTAATATAATATGGAGGCTATAATGTAATGTGGAGGCTGTAATGTAATTTGGAGGCTGTAATATAATGTGGAAGCAGTAATATATTATGGAGGCTGTAATATAACATGTAGGCTGTAATATAATATGGAGGCTATGATGTAATGTGGAGACTATAATATAACATGAAGGCTATAATGTAATGTGGAGGCTGTAATATAATTTGGAGGCTGTAATGTAATGTGAAGGCTGTAATATAATATGGAGGCTATAATGTAATGTGGAGCCTGGTAATAGGGAGGCTGTAATATCTTGTGCAGGCTGTAATATCACGTGGAGCCTGATAATATGGAGGCTGTAATATGTTGTGGAGGCTGTAATAATGTGGAGGCTGGTAATGTGAAGGCTTTAATATATTGTGGGGCCTGGTAATATGGAATCTGTAATATTATGTGGAGGCTGTAATATAATATAGAGGCTGTAATGTAATATGAAGGCTGTAATATAATATTGAGGCTGTAATTATAATGTTGAGGCTGTAATTATAATGTGGACACTTGTAATGTAATGTGGAGGTTGTAATATAATGTGGAGGCCGGTAATATGGAGGCTGTTATATAATGTGGAGTCTGTAAGATGAATGCTGTAATATCATGTGGAGGCTGGTAATATGGACGCTGTAATATTATGTGGAGGCTGTAATATAGTATGAAGTCTGTAATATCATGTGGAGGCTGTAAATCAGTAGGCTGTAATATAATGTTGAGGTTAATATAATATAGAGGCGTTAATATAATGCAGAGGATATAATGTAATTTACAGGCTGGTAATATGGAGGTTGTCAATTAATGTGGAGGCTGTGATGTAATGTGGAGGCTGAAAATATGGAGGCTGTAACATAATGTTTAAGCTGTGATGTGATGTAGATGTGATGTAGATGCCGGTAATACAGAGGCTGTAATATAATGTGGAGGCCAGTAATGTAATATAATATTGAGACTGAAAATGTAGAGGCCGGTAATATGGAAGCTGTAATATAATGTGTAGGCCAGTAATGAAATATAGAGGCTGTAATTTAATGTGGAAGCTGGTAGTATGGAGGCTGTAATGTAATGTAGAGGCTAGTTATATGGAGGCTGTGATGTAATCTGGAGGCTGAATATATGGAGGCTGCAACATAATGTTTAGGCTGTGATGTAATGTAGAGGACGGTAATATGGAGTCTGCAATATAATGTGGAGGCTGTAATGTAATGTGGAGGCTGTAATATAATTTGGAGTCTGTAATGTAATGCAGAGGCTGGTAATATTAAGGCTGTGATGTAATGTGGAGGCTGGTAGTATGGAGGCTGTCATATAATGTGGAGGCTGTGATGTAATGTTTAGGCCGTGATGTAATGTAGAGGCCGGTAATATGGAGTCTGTAATATAATGTGGAGGCCGGTAATTTAACATGGAGACTGTAATGTAGAGGCCGTTAATACGGAGGCTGTAATATAACATGGGGGCTGGTAATATTTAGGCTGTAAAATAATGTGGAGGCTATAATCTAATGTAGAGGCTGTAATATGTTGTTGAGGTTCATAATATAATATGGAGGCTGGTAATATGGAGGCTGTAATATAATTTGAGGGCTGAAATGTAATGCAGAGGCTGGTAATATGAAGGCTGTAATATAATGTAGAGGCTGTGATGTAATGTGGAGGCTGTTAGTATGGAGGATGTAATGTAATGTTTAGGATGTGATGTAATGTAGAGGACGGTAATATGGAGTCTGTAATATAATGTGGAGGCTGGTAATGTAACATGGAGACTGTAATGTAGAGGATGGCAATACGGAGGCTGTAATATAATGTGGAGGCCGGTAATGTAACATAAAGGCTGTAATGTAATGTGGAGGCTGGTAATTTTTAGGCTGTAATATAATGTGGAGGCTGTAATATGTTGTTGAGGTTGATAATATAATATGGAGGCTGTCATGTAATGTGGAGGCCATTAATATGGAGGCTGTAATATAATGTAGATGCTGTAAATATGGAGGCTGTAATATAATGTTGAGGATGATAATATAGAGGCTGTGATGTGGAGACTATAATGTAATGTGGAGGCTTTAAATATGGAGGCTGTAATATAATGTTGAGGTTGATAATATAATATGGAGGCTGTAATATATTGTGGAAGCTGTAATATAATATGGAGGCTGTAATGTAATATGGAGGCTGTAATATGTGGAGGCTGTGATATTATGTGGAGCCTGGTAATGTAATGTGGAGGCTGTAATGTAATGTAGAGGCTGGTAGTATGGAGGCTGTAATGTAATGTAGAGGCTGGTAATATGGAGGCTGGTAATATGGAGGCTGTAATATAATGTGGAGGAAGATAATGTAATATGGAGGGTGTAATAGAAACATAGATGTAATATGGAGGCTGTAATATAATGTAGAGGCTGTGATGTAATGTGGAGGCTGTTAGTATGGAGGCTGTAATATAATGTGGAGGCTGGTAATGTCACATGGAGACTGTAATGTAGAGGATGGTAATACTGAGGCTGTAATATAATGTGGAGGCCGGTAATGTTACATGGAGGCTGTAATGTAATGTGGAGGCTGGTAATTTTTAGGCTGTAAAGTAATGTGGAGGCTATAATATGTTGTTGAGGTTGATAATATAATATGGAGGCTGTGATGTAATGTGGAGGCCATTAATATGGAGGCTGTAATATAATGTAGATGCTGTAAATATGGAGGCTGTAATATAATGTTGAGGATTATAATATAGAGGCTGTGATGTAATGTGGAGGCTTTAAATATGGAGGCTGTAATATAATGTTGAGGGTGATAGTATAATATGGAGGCTGTAATATATTGTGGAAGCTGTAATGTAATGTAGAGGCTGGTAGTATGGAGGCTGGTAATATGGAGGCTGTAATATAATGTTGAGGGTGATAATATTATATGGAGGCTGTAATATATTGTGGAAGCTGTAATGTAATGTGGAGGCTGTAATGTAATGTAGAGGCTGGTAGTATGGAGGCTGTAATGTAATGTAGAGGCTGGTAATATGGAGGCTGTAATATAATGTGGAGGAAGATAATGTAATATGGAGGCTGTAATAGAAACATAGATGTAATATGGAGGCTGTAATATAAGGTGGAGGCTATAATGTAATGCAGAGGCTGTAATGTGGAGGCTGGTAGTATGGAGGCTGTAATAGAATGTGGAGGAAGATAATGTAATATGGAGGCTGTAATAGAAACATATATGTAATATGCAGGCTATAATGTAATGCAGAGGCTGTAATAGAATGTGGAGGCTGGTAGTATGGAGGCTGTAATATAATGTGGAGGAAGATAATGTAATATGGAGGCTGTAATAGAAACAGATGTAATATAAGGTGGAGGCTATAATGTAATGCAGAGGCTGTAATAGAATGTGGAGGCTGGTAGTATGGAGGCTGTAATATAATGTGGAGGTTGATAATATAATATAGAGACTTTATTTTAATGCGAAGGATATGATGTAATTTACAGGCTGGTAACATGGAGGCTGGAAAATGAAAACCACCAGCACTTCTGAGCTCAGCCAATCAGAGCTGGAGGGCGGGGCCTGGAGTTCAGGAACAGCCCCGCCCCCAGAAAGGCCGCCGCCTCTCCGTGCAGTTCTCTTTCAGGTCCGCCCATGCTCCATATAAAGGAGGGCTCTGGGCTGAGCAGTCACTGCTCTCTGCTCCTCACACCTAGAAGATGTCTGGTCGCGGTAAAGGAGGGAAAGGGCTCGGGAAAGGCGGCGCCAAGCGGCACAGGAAGGTGCTCCGTGATAACATCCAGGGCATCACCAAGCCTGCCATCCGCCGCCTAGCTCGCAGGGGAGGCGTCAAGCGCATCTCCGGCCTCATCTATGAGGAGACTCGCGGGGTGCTGAAGGTCTTCCTGGAGAACGTCATCCGGGACGCCGTCACCTACACCGAGCACGCCAAGAGGAAGACCGTCACCGCCATGGACGTGGTCTACGCGCTCAAGCGCCAGGGCCGCACTCTCTACGGCTTCGGGGGTTAATGCTGCCGCCGCCTCAGTCCTCACAGCACAAAGGCTCTTCTCAGAGCCGCCCACATCTTCCCGGGGAGGAGGAGCTACAATTCCACTGAGGGGTTAACACCGCCCGCCCATCAGGAGATCAGCGGCGCCCTGTGCTCAGTACAGCCGGAGGTCTACAATACAGAAACCCCCCAGTAATCTGTAAATCCCGAGCCCCGGGTGTTCTCCACCGCAGCTACGGGACGAGCTGTGCTCGGAGACTGAGGGGTTAATCCGTCCCGCCAATGAGCGGCGCTGGTACAGGTCACATGACCGGCTCCTCCTGTAAATCAGCAGCTCAACTATAGGCGGGAAATTCAAATGAGCAACGAGATCCTGAGCTCTCCCAGCCAATAGCAGAGCTCTGGACCCCGCAGCCGTTATGTACCCGTGAGCCCCGCCCCTCCTGCTGTCTCCTCCCCCCATATCCTGCTCTTCTCAGAGCCCCCACCTTCCCTAGGACGGAGCTGCCGCATTGTGTGAATACATGGAAGCCTCATGTCCGAGGCGGATTATTCCCTCATTATAGACCACTGATCGGGAGGATGAGGGGAGTAGTGATCAGACAGTGAGGAGAATGAGGGGAGTAGTGATCAGACAGTGAGGATGGGGGGGAGGAATGATCGGCCAGAGAGAAGTTGGGCAATGAGGAGAATGAGTGAAGTAGTTATATGGTACTGAGGATGATGAGGGGAGTAGTGGTCAGCCAGTGAGGAGGATGAGGGCAGTAGTGATCTGCTAATGGATGATGTGAGCCCCGCCGTGCGCTCTATCCCCGGACACCAGCGCAGAGAGCAGGAGAAGGGGCGGAGCTATAGAACAAGTGCTTTACAGTGATTGGCTGATCTCTGGCTTTTGAAATTCCCGCTCAATTACAGTCCGGTCAGAATCCAGCGGCCGTGGAGGAGCAGTCCATTACACACAGGGGCACTTACCGCTCCTGACCTGCTGCGAGAACGGGCAGACATTGCTGCTGTAGCGGGTTCGTCCCCTGTGTGTAATGGACTGCTCCTCCACGGCCGCTGAACGGGAATTGAGCGGGAATTTCAAAAGCCAGAGATCAGCCAATCAATGTAACGTATTTGTTCTGTAGCTCCGCCCCCATAGCCTGCTCAGTATTAACCCGTCAGTGGCCGCCTTCTCCCGCCCCCCACCGGAGAAGGAGAGAACAGTCCCGTATTCACTGTGCGGAGAAGAGCGGCTCCATCGCTGCGCTGGTGTCCAGGGATAGAGCGCACGACCCCCCCGCACGCACAGTACACTCAGCGGCGGCATCACTACCAGCAGGCGGCGGGGCGCATTACATTACAGGCTCAAAATTATATTACAGCCTCTATATTACATTATTGGCCTGGACATTATATTACAGCCTCCATATTTTCAGCATCAAGATTACATCACAGCCTCCACATTATATGACAGCCTCCGTATTACCAGCCTCTACATTACATCACAGCTTAAACATTATGTTACAACCTCCATGTTACCAGCCTGTAAATTACATTATAGCCTCCACATTGCATCACAGCCTCTATATTATCAACCTCAACATTATATTACAGTCTCCATATTTACAGCATCTACATTATATTACAGCCTCCATATTAATGGCCTCCACATTTCATCACAGCCTCCATATTATATTATCAACCTCAACAACATATTACAGCCTCTACATTACATTATAGCCTCCACATTATTTTACAGCATAAAAATTACCAGCCTCCACATTACATTCTCAATATTACATTACAGCCTACACATTATATTACCACTACTCCCCTTATCCTCCCCAGTGCCCAATCACTACTCCCCTCATTAATAGCAGATCACCACTCCCCGCATTAATAGCAGATCACTACTCCCCTCATTAATAGCAGATCACTACTTCCCTCATTCTCCTCACTGGCTGACCACTACTCCCCTAATCATCCTCAATACCATATAACTACTCCCCTAATCATCCTCAATACCATATAACTACTCCCCTCATCCTTAGTGCCCGATCACTACTCCCCTCATCCTCCTCTCTGGCAGATCACTACTCCCCTCATCATCCTCAATACCATATAACTACTTCCCTCATCCTCCTCAGTACCATATAACTACTCCCCTCATACTTAGTGCCCGATCACTACTCCCCTCATCCTCCTCTCTGGCAGATCACTGCTCCCCTTATACACTTCAGCTGAGCTCTGCTCCCGCTATGAATGGCTGCGGAGCTGTGCGGCTGCTCAGTGCAGGGCGGGAGGACGAGGCTCCGCTCCTACGGGCACATAACGGCTGCGGGGTCCAGAGCTCTGCTCCTATTGGCTGGGAGAGCTCAGGATCTCGTCGCTCATTTGAATTTCCCGCCTATAGTCCCCAACTGCAAATGAGCTGCTGATCTACAGGAGGAGCCGGTCATGTGACCTGTACCTGCGTCATAAGCCACGCCCAGCGCCTCTCATTGGCTTCTCCACGAGTCTTGTCTTCTAATCCACCCAATGAGCGGCGCTGGGGGCGGAGCAGCAGCCTATAAAGGCGGCAGGAGGCGGCTCCTCCGGATCACACACATCAGAGTCTTCCTCACTGTTTTGTGCTCTGCTGTAGAGAACGATGTCTGGACGCGGCAAACAAGGAGGCAAAGTCCGGGCTAAGGCCAAGACCCGCTCCTCCCGGGCAGGGCTCCAGTTCCCGGTCGGCCGAGTGCACAGGCTCCTCCGCAAGGGCAACTACGCCCAGAGGGTGGGCGCCGGCGCTCCCGTCTACTTGGCCGCTGTGCTCGAGTATCTCACCGCCGAGATCCTGGAGCTGGCCGGCAATGCCGCCCGCGACAACAAGAAGACCCGCATCATCCCCCGCCACCTGCAGCTGGCCGTGCGCAACGACGAGGAGCTCAACAAGCTGCTGGGCGGCGTCACCATCGCCCAGGGAGGCGTCCTGCCCAACATCCAGGCCGTGCTGCTGCCCAAGAAGACCGAGAGCACCAAGTCGGCCAAGAGCAAGTGAGCCCGGCTCTGCTGCTGCTGTGCCCCCCAGAACCAAAGGCTCTTCTAAGAGCCCCCCACATGGTCTGTACGACTGAGCTGGCGATGCCGCTGATCTCCACTGTGGAGGAGGCGTCACACAGGGGCACTTACCGCTCCTGACCTGCTGCCAGTACGGGCAGACATTGCTGCTGTAGAGGGTTCGTCCCCTGTGTGTAATGGACTGCTCCTCCACGGCCGCTGGATTCTGACCGGACTGTAATTGAGCGGGAATTTCAAAAGCCAGAGATCAGCCAATCACTGTAAAGCACTTGTTCTATAGCTCCGCCCCTTCTCCTGCTCTCTGCGCTGGTGTCCGGGGATAGAGCGCACGGCGGGGCTCACATCATCCATTAGCAGATCACTACTGCCCTCATCCTCCTCACTGGCTGACCACTTACTCCCCTAATCATCCTCAATACCATAAAACTACTTCACTCATTCTCCTCACTGGCTGATCACTACTGCCCTCATCCTCCTCACTGGCTGACCACTACTCCCCTAATCATCCTCAGTACCATAAAACTACTTCACTCATTCTCCTCATTGCCCAACTGCTCTCTGGCCGATCATTACTCCCCTCATCCTCAGTGTCTGATCACTACTCCCCCATCCTCCTCACTGTCTGATCACTACTCCCCCCATCCTCCCGAGTATGCGATCACTACTCCCCTCATCCTCCTCACTGTCTGATCACTACCCCCCCCCATCCTTCTCTCTGGCCGATCACTACTCCCCTCATCCTCCCGAGTATACGATCACTACTCCCCTCATCCTCCCGATCAGTGGTCTATAATGAGGGAATAATCCGCCTCGGACATGAGGCTTCCATGTATTCACACAATGCGGCAGCACCGTCCTAGAGAAGGTGGGGGCTCTGAGAAGAGCGGGGCGGAGCAGCAGGAGGGGCGGGGCTCATAGCTATTCATTCAGCGGAGCCGGGGGCGGAGACAGCAGGAGGGGCGGGGCTCATATCTATTTATTCAGATGAGCCGGGGGCGGAGCTTCTCCACGGCCGCTGAATTCTAACCGGACGGTAATTGAGCGGGAATTTCAAAAGCAGAGATCAGCCAATCACTGTAAAGCACTTGTTCTATAGCTCCGCCCCCTTCTCCAGCTCTGCGCTGGTGTCCGGGGATAGAGCGCACGGCGGGGCTCACATCCATCCATTAGCAGATCACTACTGCCCTCATCCTCCTCACTGGCTGACCACTACTCCCCTCATCCTCCTCAGTACCATATAACTACTTCACTCATTCTCCTCATTGCCCAACTGCTCTCTGGCCGATCATTCCTCCCCCATCCTCCTCACTGATTACTACTCCCCCATCCTCCTCACTGGCCGATCACTACTCCCCCATCCTCCTCACTGATTACTACTCCCCCATCCTCCTCACTGGCCGATCACTACTCCCCCAATCCTCCTCACTGTCTGATCACTACTCCTCCCCCCATCCTCCTCTCTGGCCGATCACTACTCCTCCCCCCATCCTCCTCAGTGTCTGATCACTACTCCCCCCATCCTTCTCTCTGGCCGATCACTACTCCCCTCATCCTCCCGAGTATACGATCACTACTCCCCCCATCCTCCCGATCAGTGGTCTATAATGAGGGAATAATCCGCCTCGGACATGAGGCTTCCATGTATTCACACAATGCGGCAGCTCCGTCCTAGAGAAGGTGGGGGCTCTGAGAAGAGCGGGGGGCGGAGACAGCAGGAGGGGCGGGGCTCACATCATCCATTCAAATGAGCCGTGGTCGGAGCTTGTCCACGGCCGCTAAATTCTAACCGGACGGTAATTGAGCGGGAATTTCAAAAACCATGGTACTAGTTCTATAGCCCCGCCCCCATAGCCTGCTCAGTATTAACCCGTCAGTGGCCGCCTTCTCCCGCTCCCCACCGGAGAAGGGTAGAACAGTCCCGTATTCACTGTGCGGAGAAGAGCGGCTCCATCGCTGCGCTGGTGTCCAGGGATAGAGCGCACGACCCCCCTGCACGCACAGTACACTCAGCGGCGGCATCACTACCAGCAGGGGGCGGCGCGCAGTTATCAGCCGAGCAGCGAGGCCCTGATAGACTGAAGAGAGATGTTAGCCCCGCCCCGCCTCATCTGAATGGATGGATGTGAGTTCTGCTCCGCCCCCCGGTTTAGCAGAATGGATGGCTATGAGCCCAGCCCCTCCTGCTGCTCCGCCCTCCGACTCAGCTCTATGAATGGATGTGAGCCCCTCCCTTCTTGCTGCTCCGTTCCCCGGCTCTACTGAATGGATGGATGTGAGCCCTGCCCCTCCTGCTGCTCCGCCCCCGGCTCGTCTGAATGGATGGATGTGAGTTCCGCCCCTCCTGCTGCTCCGCCCCCCGGTTTAGCAGAATGGATGGCTGTGAGCACCACCCCTCCTGCCGCTCCGCCCTCCTGCTCAGCTGAATTATTGTGAGCCCCTCCCTTCTTGCTGCTCCGCCCCCCGGCTCTGCTGAATGGATGTATGTGAGCCACGCCTCTCCTGTTGCTCCGCCCCCGGCTCTGCTGAATGGATGGATGTAAGCCCCGCCCCTCTATTTGCTCCGCCCCCCGGCTCAGCTGAATGGATGTGAGGCCGCCAATTGGGATAAGTGGAGACACCACGTGACCTTCTCCTCCAGTAGATCGGCGCGCAGTCAGCAGCAGCTCATTTGCATGGCCCTTGTATAAATACCGCCGCGGTGGCAGGAGGAGAACAGACGAGATTTTGTCCTCAGTCAGAATGCCCGAGCCAGCCAAGTCCGCCCCAGCGCCCAAGAAGGGCTCCAAGAAAGCCGTCACCAAGGTCCAGAAGAAGGACGGCAAGAAGCGGAGGAAGAGTAGGAAGGAGAGCTATGCCATCTACGTCTACAAGGTGCTGAAGCAGGTCCACCCCGACACCGGCATCTCCTCCAAGGCCATGGGCATCATGAACTCCTTCGTCAACGACATCTTCGAGCGCATCGCAGGGGAAGCCTCCCGCCTGGCTCACTACAACAAGCGCTCCACCATCACCTCCCGGGAGATCCAGACCGCCGTGCGCCTGCTGCTGCCCGGAGAGCTGGCCAAGCACGCCGTCTCCGAGGGCACCAAGGCCGTCACCAAGTACACCAGCGCCAAGTGAGCGCCGCCCCCGCTCTCCGGACCCAAAGGCTCTTCTCAGAGCCCCCACCCTGTCTCCAGCGGAGCTGCTCCCGGGTCTCCCCGTTGTTCTCACAGTGGCTGCGGTTTTCCTCCCTGTCAGCTAGATGAGATGCGGTAACGCTATCGGAAGTTACAGTACAAGCTCCCCTCACCCTCCTCCTCCATGCCCGATCACTACTCCCATCATCCTCCTCAGTGTGGCGCTCCCTGGAGAGAGGCTGTGCGGCCGCTCAGTGCAGGACAGGAGGACGAGGCTCCTACGGGCACATAACGGCTGCGGGGTCCAGAGCTCTGCTATTGGCTGGGAGAGATCAGGATCTCGTCCCTCGTTTGAATTTCCCGCCTATAGTTACTGCTGATTTACAGGAGGAGCCGGTCATGTGACCTGTACCAGCGCCGCTCATTGGCGGGACGGATTAACCCCTCAGTCTCCGAGCACAGCTCGTCTCGTAGCTGCGGTGGACACCCGGTGCTCGGGATTTACAGATTACTGGGGGGTTTCTGTATTGTAGACCTCCGGCTGTACTGAGCACAGGGCGCCGCTGATCTCCTGATGGGCGGGCGGTGTTATCCCCTCAGTGGAATTGTAGCTCCTCCTCCCCGGGAAGATGTGGGCGGCTCTGAGAAGAGCCTTTGTGCTGTGAGGACGGAGGCGGCGGCGGCAGCATTAACCCCCGAAGCCGTAGAGAGTGCGGCCCTGGCGCTTGAGCGCGTAGACCACGTCCATGGCGGTGACGGTCTTCCTCTTGGCGTGCTCGGTGTAGGTGACGGCGTCCCGGATGACGTTCTCCAGGAAGACCTTCAGCACCCCGCGAGTCTCCTCATAGATGAGGCCGAGATGCGCTTGACGCCTCCCCTGCGAGCTAGGCGGCGGATGGCAGGCTTGGTGATGCCCTGGATGTTATCACGGAGCACCTTCCTGTGCCGCTTGGCGCCGCCTTTCCCGAGCCCTTTCCCTCCTTTACCGCGACCAGACATCTTCTAGGTGTGAGGAGCAGAGAGCAGTGACTGCTCAGCCCAGAGCCCTCCTTTATATGGAGCATGGGCGGACCTGAAAGAGAACTGGGGGCGGGGCTGTTCCTGAACTCCAGGCCCCGCCCTCCAGCTCTGATTGGCTGAGCTCAGAAGTGCTGGTGGTTTTCATTTTCCAGCCTCCATGTTACCAGCCTGTAAATTACATCATATCCTTCGCATTAAAATAAAGTCTCTATATTATATTATCAACCTCCACATTATATTACAGCCTCCATACTACCAGCCTCCACATTCTATTACAGCCTCTGCATTACATTATAGCCTCCACCTTACATTACAGCCTCCATATTACATTATCTTCCTCCACATTATATTACAGCCTCCACATTATATTGCAGACTCCATATTACCGGCCTCTACATTACAGTCTCCATATTATATTACATAACTGGCCTCCACATTATATTACAGCCTCTGTATTACCGGCCTCTACATCACATCTACATCACAGCTTAAACATTATGTTACAGCCGCCATATTTTCAGCCTCCACATTACATCACAGCCTCCACATTAATTGACAACCTCCATATTACCAACCTGTAAATTATATTAACGCCTCTATATTATATTATTAACCTCAACATTATATTACAGCCTCCTTATTTACAGCCTCCACATTCTATTACAGCCTCTGCATTACATTATAGCCTCCACCTTACATTACAGCCTCCATATTATATTACAGCTTCCACATTATATTACAGCCTCCATATTACTAGCCTCCACATTACATTACAGCCTCCATATTACCAGGCTTCTCATTATATCACAGCCTCCATACTACCAGCCTCCACATTCTATTACAGCCTCTGCATTACATTACAGCCTCTGCATTACATTATAGCCTCCACCTTATATTACAGCCTCCATATTACCAGCCATTACATTACAGCCTCCATACTACCAGCCTCTACATTACATTACAGCCTCCACATTACATTACCAGGCTCCACATAATATCACAGCCTCCATATAATATTACAGCTTCCACATTATATTCCAGCCTCCATATTATATTACAGCTTCCACAATATATTACAGCCTCCATATTATATTATCAACCTCAACATTATATTACAGCCTCCATATTATATTATCAACCTCAACATTATATTACAGCCTCCATATTTAAAGCCTCCACATTACATTATAATCTTCACATTACATCACAGCCTCTATATTATCATCCTCAACATTATATTACAGCCTCCATATTTACAGCATCTACATTATATTACAGCCCCCATATTAATGGCCTCCACATTACATCACAGCCTCCATATTATATTATCAGCCTCCACATTATATTACAGCCTAAAAATTACCGGCCTCCACATTACATTACAGCCTCCATGTTATATTACAGCCTCCGTATCACCATCCTCTACATTACAGTCTCCATGTTACATTACCAGCCTCCACATTATATTACAGCCTCCATATTACCGTTCTCTACATTACATCACATCCTAAACATTACATTACAGCCTCCATACTAACAGCCTCCACATTATATTACAGCCTTCATATTACCAGCCTCTGCATTACATTACAGCCCTCAAATTATATTACAGCCTCCATATTACCAGCCTCCATATTATATTATCAACCTCAACAACATATTACAGCCTCTACATTAGATTATAGCCTCCACATTATTTTACAGCCTAAATATTACCAGCCTCCATGTTATATTACAGCCTCCGTATTAACGGCCTCTACATTACAGTCTCCATGGTAAATTACCGGCCTCCACATTATATTACAGACTCCATATTACCGGCCTCTACATTACATCACGGCCTAAACATTACATCACAGCCTCCACATTATATGACAGCCTCCATACTACCAGCCTCCACATTACATTATATTACAGCCTCCACATAATATTACAGACTCCATATTACCAGGCCTCACAATATATTAAAGCCATGACATTACCAGCCTCCACATTATTACAGCCTCCACAACATATTACAGCCTCCATATTATCAGGCTCCACATGATATTACAGCCTCCACAAGATATTATAACCTCCATATTACCAGGCTTCACAAGATATTACAGCCTCCCTATTACCAGGCTCCACATTACATTATAGCCTCCATATTATATTACAGCCTTCACATTACATTATAGCCTCCATGTTATATCATTGTCTCCACATTACATTATAGCCTCCATATTATATTACAGCCTACATGTTATATTACAGCCTCCATATTATATTACTGCTTCCACATTATATTACAGCCTCCAAATTACATTACAGCCTCCATATTACATTACAGCCTCCATATTATATTACAGCCTACACGTTATATTACAGCCTCCACATTACGGCCTCCATATTATATTACAGCTTCCACATTATATTACAGCCTCCATATTACCAGGCTCCACATTATATTACAGCCTCCACATTACATTACAGCCTCCATATTATATTAAAGCCTCCACATTACATTATAGCCTCCATATTATATTACAGCCTCCACATTACCAGCCTCCATATTATATTATCAACCTCAACAACATATTACAGCCTCTACATTAGATTATAGCCTCCACATTATTTTACAGCCTAAATATTACCAGCCTCCATGTTATATTACAGCCTCCGTATTAACGGCCTCTACATTACAGTCTCCATGTAAATTACCGGCCTCCACATTATATTACAGACTCCATATTACCGGCCTCTACATTACATCACGGCCTAAACATTACATCACAGCCTCCACATTATATGACAGCCTCCATACTACCAGCCTCCACATTACATTATATTACAGCCTCCATACTACCAGCCTCCACATTACATCACAGCCTTAATATTACTAGCCTCTGCATTACATTACAGACTCCAAATTATAATACAGCCTCCACATTACATTACAGCCTCCACATTAAATTGCAGACTCCATATAACCGTCCTCTACATTTCATTACAGACTAAAAATTATGTTACAGCCTCCATATATTCAGCCTCCAGATTATATCACAGCCTCCTTATAACTAGCCTCTACAGTACATTACAGCCTCCATACTACCAGCTTCTACATTACATTACAGCCTCTATATTTCATTACTGGCCTACACATTATATTACAGCTTCCATATTACCGGCCTCTACACTACAGTCTCCATATTATATTACATTACTGGCCTCCACATTATATTACAGCCTCTGTATTACCGGCCTCCACATCACATCTACATCACATGACAGCTTAAACACTATGTTACAGCCTCCATATTTTCAGCCTCCACATTACATCACAGCCTCCACATTAATTGATAACCTCCATATTACCAGCCTGTAAATTACATTATATCCTCTGCATTATATTAACGCCTCTATATTATATTATTAACCTCAACATTATATTACAGCCTCCTTATTTACAGCCTCCACATTACATTATAGCCTCCACATTATATTACAGACTTCATACTATATTACAGCCTCCACATAATATTACAGCGTCCATATTACCAGCCTCCACATGATATTACAGCATTAATCTTACAGACTCCACATTATATAGCAGCCTCCATATTACCGGCCTCCACATTATATTACAACCTCCACATTACATTACAAGCGTCCACATTATATAACAGCCTTCACATTACATTACAGCCTCCACATTATAATTACAGCCTCAATATTATATTACAGCCTTAATATTACATTACAGCCTCTATATTATATTACAGCCTCCACATAATATTACAGACTCCATATTACCAGGCCTTACAATATATTAAAGCCATGACATTACCAGCCTCCACATTATTACAGCCTCCACAACATATTACAGCCTCCATATTATCAGGCTCCACATGATATTACAGCCTCCACAAGATATTACAGCCTCCATATTACCAGGCTTCACAAGATATTACAGCCTCCCTATTACCAGGCTCCACATTACATTATAGCCTCCATATTACATTACAGCCTTCACATTACATTATAGCCTCCATGTTATATCATATTCTCCACATTACATTATAGCCTCCATATTATATTACAGCCTACATGTTATATTACAGCCTCCACATCACAGCCTCCATATTATATTACTGCTTCCACATTATATTACAGCCTCCAAATTACATTACAGCCTCCACATTACATTATAGCCTCCATATTATATTACAGCCTACACGTTATATTACAGCCTCCACATTACATTACGGCCTCCATATTATATTACAGCCTCCATATTACCAGGCTCCACATTATATTACAGCCTCCACATTACATTACAGCCTCCATATTATATTAAAGCCTCCACATTACATTATAGCCTCCATATTATATTACAGCCTCGATATTACATTATAGCCTTCATAATATTTTATAGCCTCCACATTATTTTACAGCCTCCACATTACATTACAGCCTCCATATTATATTACAGCCTCCACATTACATTATAGCCTCCATATTATATTACAGCCTCCATATTACATTATAGCCTTCATAATATTTTATAGCCTCCACATTATATTACAGCCTCCACTTTACATTATAGCCTCCATATTATATTACAGCTTCCACATTATATTACAGCCTCCATATTACCAGGTTCCACATTATATTACAGCTTCCATATTACCAGGCTCCACATTATATTACAGCCTCCTTATTACCAGGCTCCACATTATATTACAGCCTCCACATTACATTATAGCCTCCATATTATATTAAAGCCTCCACATTACATTATAGCCTTCATATTATTTTATAGCCTCCACATTATATCACAGCCTCCACATTATATCACAGCCTCCACTTTACATTATAGCCTCCATATTATATTACAGCTTCCACATTATATTACAGCCTCCATATTACCAGGCTCCACATTATATTACAGCCTCCATATTACCAGGCTCCACATTTTATTACAACCTCCATACTACCAGGCTCCACATTACATTACAGCCTCCACATTAAATTACAACCTCCATATTATATTACAGCTTCCACATTATATTACAGCCTCCATATTACTAGGCTCCACATTACATTACAGCCTCCATATTACCAGGCTTCACATTATATCACAGCCTTCATATTACCAGGCTCCACATTATATTACAGCCTCCATATTACCAGGCTCCACATTATTTTACAGCCTCCACATTAAATTATGCCTCCATATTACCAGTCTCCACATGATATTACAGCCTCCACATGATATTACAGCCTCCATATTATATTACAGCCTCCACATTATATTACAGCCTCCATATTATATTATAGCCTTCACATTACATTATAGCCTCCATATTATATTACAGCCTCCATATTATATTATAGCCTCCATATTAACAGTCTCCACATGATATTACAGCCTCCACATTATATTACAGCCTACAGATTTCAGCCTTCACACTATAGTACAGCCTCCATATTACCAGGCGGTCCTCATTAAGGTCTTACTGGGGGGGCTGTTGTGTGTGTGGGGGGGATGGGGGGGGATAGAAGCATCACCAGCATCATATGCATCAACTTCCGTCTATAATGAGCAGCTTTCTTCAGCCGCCCTCTGAAGAAACCGCCCAGCTCCAGCAGCAGGACATCCAGCAGAACCTGAACCAGCAGGCGGTGACATACTTGGACTGCACCCTGTAACCCATGATCCAAGATCTCCTGGACTTCTGGGCATGCAAACTTGATGTGTGGCCCCAACTGGGCGAGTTTTCCATGGACATGCTTTCCTGCCCGGCCAGAGCGGGTGCTCGGTGCGGCGGGGGGCACAGATACCCCTGAGAGAACTCGCCTTTCCTTCCAAAATGTTTAGTGACAAGTAGCAAGGCTGAAGATCAGCCTGTGTTTGTGGGAGGGGCGAAGGAGACCTATATAGCGCCGCCTCGCTCTCCCATCATGGACGCCGCGCTCTACCGTGACGTCCCATCACTTCCGGTTTCAGGTTCACACGCTGCCGCTCCGTACCTGCCTCCGCTCTGAAGGTTATACCGCACTGATTCGATCCTCTCTCCTCCGGTAAGCTAAGCGGCGCCTTGAGCTGCTCCCCATCCTGGGAGCCTCGGCGCCGTTCTTTCTGCGCTTCCAGCTACAACCAGCTAGCCGCACGTGTTCTCGCGAGACTGGGCCCCGACTCTCCTGCACTGGTCTCCTGGGCAACGCCAGACGCTCAGGTCACCACTTGCGGGACGCCGCGCTCTCACGTGACATCTCTTCACTTCAGGGTTCAGTGCCGACGCTGCCGCTCTACCTTCGCTGCTGCTCGTTCCTGCCTCCGGTCTGAGTTCCTCTGCCCTCCCGAACCGCGCTCCCCTGGTAAGCTAAGCGGCGCCTTGAGCTGCTCCCCATCCTGGGAGCCTCGGCGCCGCGCTCTTCAACGTTACACGTGTCTGCATGCTGGCCCCAGCTCCCACACTGGTCTCCAGGCAACGCCGACGCTCAGGTCCCCAGCACGGTTTATCATCCAGCACATTCAGGCTCTGCCACAGCACCTGCATCCAACCAACCCTGGTCACCCCTCTTGAGGTCACATGGCCAAACCCTTCACATACCATACTCTCAGTCTGGGCACACTTCATTCAGCAATCCATGCCCAGCAATGTCAAAAAAAAAGAAAGGGGGCTCATGTCGGCCGCATGCCAGATTCACGTCACCTTCATTTTACCGGGACGCTCGGGTTCCCTGACGTTTGTCTGCCGCATGGCGGATTCACATCGTTCACTCCTGGAATCCTCAGTCCATTCTATCCTTCCATCTGCCGCCCAGCAGAGTCACGTCCTTTCCTGACACGCATCAGGTCTCATCCAGCTTGGCTCTTTCAGGTTTCACACAATCATCCGCCACGCAGCAGATTTATGTCGATTTTCCGGTTTCGCTTTCAGGTTTTCATGCACGCTATTGTCTGCCACGCAGCAGATTCATGTCAATTTTCCGGTTTCGCTTTCAGGTTTTCATGCACGCTATTGTCTGCCACGCAGCAGATTCATGTCAATTTTCTGTCTTGCTTTAGGTTCATGCACGCTATTGTCTGCCACGCAGCAGATTCATGTCAATTTTCTGTCTTGCTTTAGGTTCATTCACGCTATTGTCTGCCACGCAGCAGATTCATGTCAATTTAATTTCTTGCTTTAGGTTCATTCACGCAATTGTCTGCCACGCAGCAGATTCATGTCAATTTAATTTCTTGCTTTAGGTTCATTCACGCAATTGTCTGCCACGCAGCAGATTCATGTCAATTTTCTATCTCATTTAATGTTTCATCAACGTAATCGTCTGCCACGCAGCAGATGCCCTTTCCGGTCTCGTTTCTTTCCCTGACACGCATCCGGTTTTCAGTTTTGGTCTGCCACGCAGCAGTCCATGTTAGTTTCCTGACACGCATCAGGTTCATCCACCGCCCTGTCACGCATCAGGGACTGGTTCTCATGTCTCGTTTGCACTTCCTGACACGCATCAGGTGCTGTCGTGGTCCTGCCACGCAGCAGGTGCATCGGCCGCCCTACTCGGCCCGTTCTAACCTGGTTGGACCCTGATGCGCCTCAGGGGCTTCGCCTCTAGCCACGCAGCTAGTTCACGGGTTCCGGCCGCCCGCAAGGCATCAGGTCATTCAAGGGCGCCTCACATGTATCGGGCACGGTCAAGCTTGACCCTCAGCTTCCGCTCCTTGATTCATGTCAGGTTCTACCTTTCTTCTGCATCCCTCAAACCTCACCCCATGTTTTTTAGGGTCACCCCGGAGGTCCGTCTAGGTTCAAAAATTCGCTAGGCGAAGTCCTCAAGGTACCAATCCTAGGCCCCCTTTTTCATCCAGGTCACTTCCGTTCAAAAAAAAAAAAAAAAGATGGGTCCGGTCGTCTGTCCGCCGCGCGGCAGATTCACGTCATTAATTTACTGAGACGCTTGGGTTTGTTCTGTCGTTTGTCTGCCGCGCGGCGGATTCATGTGATTTTATTTTCCAGAGACGCATCGATCTTATCCGGTCATTTGTCTGCCACGCAGCAGATTCATGTCATTTTATTTTTCCTGACACGCATCAGGTTCATTCGATCTTTTGTCTGCCACGCAGCAGTTCATGTTCTATTTTCCTGACACGCATCAGGTTCATTCGCTTTATATCTGCCACGCAGCAGTTCATGTTCTATTTTCCTGACACGCATCAGGTTCATTCGATATTTGGTCTGCCACGCAGCAGTTCATGTTCTATTTTCCTGACACGCATCAGGTTCATTCGATATTTGGTCTGCCACGCAGCAGTTCGTGTTTTATTTTCCTGACACGCATCAGGGTCATTCACTTGTCTGCCACGCAGCAGTTCATGTTTTATTTTCCTGACACGCATCATGTTCATTCGCTTTATATCTGCCACGCAGCAGTTCATGTTTTATTTTCCTGACACGCATCAGGTTCATTTACCGCCCTGACACGCATCAGGGACAGGGTTTTCTTTCATGTCATATTTCATATTCCTGACACGCATCATGTGCTTCTCCACGGTCCTGCCACGCAGCAGGTACGTCAGTCGTCTGACACGCATCAGGCCGTTTCAGCCAGGTTGGACCCTGGTGCGCCTCAGGGGCACTTGCCACTAGCCACGCAGCTAGTTCACGAGCTCGACCACCTGACACGCATCAGGTCTTTCGTTTCGCTCTCTGGCCTCACATGTATCAGGCACGGTTAAGTTAATTGACAACGCGCGCTCCCGCTCCCTGATCCACGTCAGGTTCTACTTTATCTCCAGCATCTCTCAAGCCTCATCCCATGTTTTTCCAGGGTCATCCCAGAGGTCTATTTTGTTCAAATTTCGCTTAGGTGATTTCATCCAGGTACCAGTCTCAGGGCCCTTTCCATCCAGGTCGTTCCTGTTCCACGGTTTCGTACGCCAAGTCCAGGTAATCTAGGTCAGCTCATCAGGTAATGCCAGATTCAAAAGAACAGCAGCAAGCCATAGTCCCGCAGGAAACCAGTCACCGGGGCAATGTTCAGGGCCTTTTCCACCTCCCTAGACAATGATCCTTTCGGGCCATATAAAAGCATAGTGATCAAAGCAGCTATGTACCTCTGTCTTTACGGGTTCTTACGGCCCGGGGAATTCACCAGCTCTCCAGGACACGCAGGCCCCACTTTAGATCAATTAGCCTGGCAGCAGACGCATTGCACCCTATCACTCCACTTCACCAAAACTTCTCAAGTGGGACCGCCAGTCAAAATTCGCTACTACCAGACCTTCAATGACTGGTGCCCGGTTGCCGTGTTCAAAAAGCTATTCGCCACTGCAAAAGATCCCGCGCCGGGCAGCCCTCTTTTCCCTTTCAACTCCAAACATCTCACGGCGTCACAGTTCGTTCACCACATCAGAATCTTAGCTTCGGACTAGGATTCGATGCCAAGGCCATTTCGGGACATTCATTCCGCATAGGGGCGGCATCCGCAGCGTCAAGTCATGGGGTCCCAGCGCACGTCATCCAGAAAATGGGCAGATGGCAATCTTCCCGTTTCACGCACTACGTTCCGAACCCGCAGGTTGAGGTTGCCGGAGCCTTCACCAGCTTAGCTTTATGAGTTCCGCATTAATCTTTCCTACCCGATTGATTTTTGCCCCTCATTTAGCTCGCACACGGC
This sequence comes from Bufo bufo, assembly GCF_905171765.1. Classification (NCBI taxonomy): domain Eukaryota; kingdom Metazoa; phylum Chordata; class Amphibia; order Anura; family Bufonidae; genus Bufo; species Bufo bufo. The sequence goes on from NW_024399992.1 coordinate 45,850, forward strand.
CATGGCTTCCGGCACACCTCAGCCATTGATAGTTGACAATCAGTCACCCCTCCCCAACTCAGTTCGTCCACTCTGCTCCCACCGTAGCCAGGACCACAAATAGAGTTGAGTGGACACCTGGATGTTCGAGTTCGGCCGAACTTCACAAAAAAGTTCGTGTTCGGGACCCGAACTTGACCTCGAACCCAAACCCCATTGAAGTCAATGGGGACAATGAATGCCACCAGCAGCGCGTCTACCAGCGTGCGCTTGTACTCGCGCATCTTACGATCACGCTCCAGTGAGGGAATTAAGGACGGTACGTTGTCCGTGTAACGGGGATCCAGCAGCGCGGCCACCCAGGAATCAGCACAAGTTAGAATGTGGGCACCTCGGCGGTCGTTGCGGAGACACTGCGGCATGTAATCGCTCATGTGTGCCAGGCTGCCCAGAGACAACGACAAGCTGTCCTCTGTGGGAGGCGTATCGTCTGTGTCCTCTGTATCCCCCCAGCCACGCACCAGTGATGGCCATGAGCTGGTCTGGGTGCCACCCTGCTGTGAACATGGTTCCTCCTCCTCCATCTCCTCATCCTCCACTTCCTCATCCTCCAGAACTGTGCCCTGGCTAGACAATTGTGTACCTTGGGTTTGTGGGTGCAGGAACCCACCCTCGGAGGCACTTGGGAATGACTAGCTGGAAGCCCTATGAAATGATCCCTCTTCCTCCTCCTCCTCCTGTACCACATCCTCTTCCATCATCGCCTGCAGCGTTTTTTCAAGGAGGCATAGAAGTGGGATAGTAACGCTAAGAACGGCGTTATCGGCACTGGCCATGTTGGTGGAGTACTCGAAACAGTGCAACGAGGAACGCAGGTCTCGCATGGAGGCCCAGTCATTGGTGGTGAAGTGGTGCTGTTCCGCAGAGCGACTCACCCGTACGTGCTGCAGCTGAACCTCCACTATGGCCTGCTGCTGCTCGCACAGTCTGTCCAGCATGTGCAAGGTGGAGTTCCACCTGGTGGGCACCTCGCACATGAGGCGGTGAGCGGGAAGGCCGAAGTTGCGCTGCAGTGCAGACAGGCGAGCAGCAGCAGGGTGAGAACGCCGAAAGCGCGCACAGACGGCCCGCACTTTATGCAGCAGCTCTGACATGTCGGGGTAATGTTTAAGGAATCTCTGCACCACCAAATTCAGCACATGCGCCAGGCAAGGGATGTGCGTCAAACCGGCTAGTCCCAGAGCTGCTACGAGATTTCGCCCATTATCGCACACCACCAGGCTGGGCTTGAGGCTGACTGGCACCAACCACTCATCGGTCTGTTGTTCAAAGCCCGTCCACAGCTCCTGCGCGGTGTGGGGTTTGTCCCCCAAACAGATACGTTATAACACTGCCTGCTGTCGTTTCCCCCTGGCTGTGCTGAAGTTGGTGGTGAAGGGGTTACGCTGACCGGATGAGGAGCCGGTAGAGGATGAGGAAGCGGAGTAGGAGGAGGAAGCAACAGGAGGCAAACTGAAGCACCCTGCAATCCTCGGTGGTGGAAGGACATGCGCCAAACTGCTATCCGCCTCAGGCCCAGCCGCCACTGCATTTACCCAGTGTGCTGTTATGGAGATATAACGGCCCTGACCGTGCTTACTGGTCCACGTATCCGTAGTCAGGTGCACCTTGCCACAGATGGCGTTGCGCAGTGCACACCTGATTTTGTCCCCCACTTGGTTGTGCAGGGAAGGGATGGCTCTCCTGGAAAAGTAGTGGCGGCTGGGCACGATGTACTGTGGGACAGCCACCGCCATAAGGCCTTTAAAACTATCTGTCTCCACCAGACGGAATGACAGCATTTCAAAGTCCAGTAATTTAGACACAGACACAGTTCGTGGAGTATATGGAGGGCAACGCTAGTATCCGTACAGCGCCCCTGGATACAGCAGGATGGAATCAGCTAGTCTTCCGACAGTGTTCCATGGCGAGGAGGCGGCCGCGGACTACAGGGATGCAGACAGAAAGGAAGTCTGGTATCATTGTAACAGATCACCTGGCACCCCGACTGAGTACCTCCGTTGACGGATGCCCCTAGCGTTTTCCTGAGGTTTCCAAGCACTCTGGCAGACACCACAATCACCGAACAGAAGAAGCATATAAATCCTCTCAAGCATATGAATGCTGTAGACAGTTGAATAGGAAACCATACGAATAGGCTTACACTCCTAGCAGTCAAACTGGGACAGCATGCAATAAATCCTCCCCCAAGAATGAGACGACACTTCACATTGAGGGTTAAACCAGGAACTCCCTTTATTTTAACACAAGCATTGATTTATACACAATCCCCTTCCCTCTGTTTGTAACGCAATAAACAAAATACAATGAGCATTGTCTGAGACGCAATTAACTAACACAATGAGCATTGTCTGAGACGCAATCCACAAAATACAATTACTAAACGTAATGGACTAACTTGTACCCTGGTCTAATTTGTAGGGGTAAGAGTTCAAGTTAGTCCAAGTCCTTTGTGAACAAATGAGGCCTGGCTGATGAGAGGGCCCATAATCCTGAGGCAAGAGGCTAGTAGCCAGGCCCCTCCAAAACCCAGTGGCGAGGTTGGTTTTGCCACACATCTCCCCCTCCCAGGGAAGACTAACCAGATACCTGACCTCACGATCAGTACCTGAGTTAGTCTGGCAGTCCACCCACAACCCAATACTGGACCTGTTGAATTTTGGGGCCTGGCTCTGTTCTGTATGTCCCCAGCTGTTGAGTGGGCATCTGCGACTCCTTGCTTACTTGTGGTTCTCTACCTTGGAGCTGTAGGTACTTGGTGGGCAGAGGCCGACTGCGCTCTGGACAGATGCCAGCTCTTCCGCTGGGGTAGCCTGTGGGAAGTTCGGCTCTAGAGAAGAGGTTAGAGGAGGGCAGAGGCCAACTGCGCTCTGCCCAGATGCCAGCTCTTCCGCTGGGGTAGCCTGTGGGAAGTCCAGCTCTGGAGAAGAGGATAGGGGAGGGCAGAGGCCAGCGGCGCTCTGCCCTGATGCCAGCGCTTCAGCTGGGGTGCATGGTGCCAACTCCTGCTGGGTAGTAACTGAATGGTTAGGGCAGAGGCCAGCAGCGCTCTGCTCTGATGCCAGCTCTTCTGCTGGGGTAAGGGGGGTGCAAGCCAGCCCTGTAACAAGGAGGTCGGTGGAGCAGAGGCTAGCGGCGCTCTGCCCGGATGCCAGCTCTTCTGCTGGAGGGACTGGAGTACAGTCCTGCTGGGTAGTAAGGGGACAAGTAGGGCAGAGGCCAGCGGCGCTCTGCCCAGATGCCAGCTCTTCTGCTGGGAGGGGGCAAGAGGGGGCTAACGACTCCTCTGCTGACCCCAGTACCTGGTTTGGAGTTGGCTGTGGAGGGGAGGGGTTGCTTACCTCCTCCTCCTGGTACTGCTGCTGTTGTGGAGAGAGACCGACTGTCTCTTCTCCCCATAACACATTTAGCTGTCTGAGAGAGGGACCGACTGTCCCCTCTCCTATGGATACACATTGCAGCTGGGGAGTGATACCGACTGTCTCCCCTCCCTGTAAAGCACACTGCCGCTGTGGAGTGAGACCGGCTGTCTCCACTCCCTGTAGTTCACACTGCCGCTGGGGAGTGAAACCGGCTGTCTCCCCTCCCTGTAAAGCACTCTGCTGCTGGGAAGGAAGGACGACACACTTCTCTCCCTGTATTACCCCCATCTGGAGTTGGAGATCTGGGCCGGCTGCCCAGTATCCCTGAAGGGCCGGTAGAGAGATCTCGGTCCCATCTCCACCTGCCATCTGTGGGTCTTCCCAGGACCAGTCTGTGAGGTCCCTCAACATTGGCGAGTATGGACCACCTGCGTCCACACCTGGCAACTCCGGCTGCTGCTGAGGGTCTGGGCCAGCTGCCCAGCATCCCGGTGGAGAGACCTCGGTCCCGTCTCCACCTGCCTGTTGTGGTTCCTCACAGGAACAGTCTATGAGGACCCCTACTTCGGGTTCCTCTGGCCGCCTCAAGGGGAGACTGCTTAGCTCCTCGGATGCAGCCTCTGCTCAGCTGCTGTAACACTCCTTCCGCTGGGCAATTTCTCTCTCTTTCACCAGTCGGAATTCTCGTTCCATCCTTGCGTGTCGCTTGGCTGTGACCTGGTTACAGATGGCCTGGCATATATCCATGGACACATTATCTCCATACTGGGCCACTCGCTGCCTCACCTCGGCCAGCCAGTCATCTTCAGAGCCTTCCATACTTGTCTGCTCCAAGTCGCTGAATACCTCTGCTCCCAGGGGCGCTGCACGAGTGCTAGCGTTTGCCCTCAATTTGTAACTCCACACGTTACCGGTGTCTCTGAGCTGCTTCTCCTCGCACTAGGACGCCATCCCACTGCTTGCCACCAATGTAGCGGATCACCTGGCACCCCGACTGAGTACCTCCGTTGATGGATGCTCCTAGCATTTTCCTGAGGTTTCCAAGCACTCTGGCAGACACCACAATCACTGAACCGAAGAAGCATATAAATCCTCTTAAGCATATGAATGCTGTAGACAGTTGAATAGGAAACCATACGAATAGGTTTACACTCCTAGCAGTCAAACTGGGACAGCATGCAATAAATCCTCCCCCAAGAATGAGACGACACTTCACCTTGAGGGTTAAAACAGAAACTCCCTTTATTTTAACACAAGCATTGATTTATACACATCCTCCAACAATGTTACCACCCACAGGGTTTTGTAAAAACAGCCAATCACATGTATTTACAGTATTCAACCTTCCCAGCAATTGTACACAAAATCCCCTTCCCTCTGTCTGTAACGCAATAAACAAAATACAATGAGCATTGTCTGAGACGCAATTAACTAACACAATGAGCATTGTCTGAGACGCAATTAACTAACACAATGAGTATTGTCTGAGACGCAATCCACAAAATACAATTACCAAACGTAATAGACTAACTTGAACCCTGGTCTAATTCGTGGGGGTGAGAGTTCAAGTTAGTCCAAGTCCTTTGTGAACAAATGAGGCCTGGCTGATGAGAGGGCCCATAATCCTGGGGCAAGAGGCTAGTAGCCAGGCCCCTCCAAAACCCAGTGGCGAGGTTGGTTTCGCCACAATGATGTCCTGGAAAATGCCCAGTGGCGGCGAGGTGAGAGTCTCCTCAGTTATGATCAGCGGCTACAGAAGCGTGTGGCGATGCGGATGGGTCTCTTGGGAGAGCACCCCCTGGATGAGTGGGTAACAGAACTCCAGAGCCTGGTATGTAAGGAGCTTTGGCTAGAGGACGCTTACCGGGCCCTAAGGTGGCATGTCATTCAACATCCCCCCTGGACGGCCGAGCACGACTTTCATGAAGGGAAGGATTATGATGGACCTGGGTTACTATGAGAGGCCTTGGAGGAGGACATTGATCTCGGCAGCATGGAGGAGTCTAGGTTTTGGGACATCTACGACTACCGGATGGGCATGCATGTTTATGCTGGCGGATGGGAGGTGAGCAAAGACATGACCCACCTGGTAACAAGGGAGTGGGAGCTGGAGCAGACCTACCAACACCTGCTCAGCTCCGTTCATCCCCAACCTACCCGACAAGCAGAGCCAGATCTGCCCCCCTACAACTGGAAAGACTTGACGGCGATACCCCCTGCTTTCCTATCAACTCCCAAAGTAGGGAACTTCATCGACTGGTTCTGGGAAGACCTCCCGATGGCAGGTAGAGATGGGACTGAAGTCTCTCCACCGGCCCTACAGGGATGCTGGGCAGCCGGCCCAGATCCCCAACTACAGGCTCCAGGCTGGGAAACCCACAGTCTTGTCTTCGCTTAAACCCCTTCGGGAAAGCACGCCCCTTGCGGAGCCCAGAAAACCTCCATACACCAACCACACCAATACAACATACACCAGGTGGGGGAGGAAAACAGAGACACACCGGAGGGGACACACAGCCATGGCAAGGAATCAATATAATAAATAAGGGTGACTCACACAGACACAAAGACATACCACCAGGGAGCAGAGCTCCTACTCAGGCAGACAACTAAATAAGACTGACCACAGGCTCCAACACACCATCATATAAAGAGGCCTGAGGTCACACCCACCACACCTAGCAGACACACCTAAATTAACCCCGTGACCACCAAAATGGGGAATGCACCAAATAAAGGAAAGTGTACGTGCAAACAGAAAACTACACGTTGCCCCCGACAACCAGTCTGCACGCAACAGCGTCACGGTCAACATAAATTGGCCGTGACACTTACCTTACAGGGAGAGATGACAGCCGGTCTCTCTCCCTAGCGGCAGACAGGATCACAGGGAGAGGAGATTGTCGGTCCCCCGTCCCTGCAGCAACCAGCATTACTAGGAGTGGAGATGGTCGCACCCACTACCCAGCACCAGGCAGCATTACCGAGAGTCGAGACAGTCGGTCTGACTCCCCAGTAGCAGTGGGTTGTAAAGGGAGACGAGACAACCGGTCTCTCTCCCCAACCACAGGGGGACAGCACCCCTAACTCCGATGGTGCAGATGGGACCACGGTCTCTGCACCAGACCTACCGAGATGCTGGACGGCCGGTACAGATCCCCCACCAACCCCGCAGGAATGCCAGGAGGAGGAGGTAAGCGATACCTCCTCTCCACAGCCGATCTGCAACAAGGTCCTGGGGGTAGGATTCCCTGACCACATCCCAGTGGAAGAGCTGGCATCTGGGCAGAGCGCAGTCTGCCTCTGCCCTCCCCTACCCTCTTGTCCAGAGCCTGACTCCCCACAGGCTACCCCAGCGAAAGAGCTGGCACCTGGGCAGAGCGCAGTCTGCCTCTGCCCTCCCCTATCCTCTTGTCCAGAGCCAGACTCCCCACAGACTACCCCAGCGGAAGAGCTGGCATCTGGGCAGAGCGCAGTCTGCCTCTGCCCTCCCCTATCCTCTTGTCCAGAGGCTGAATTCCCACAGACTACCCCAGCGGAAGAGCTGGCATCTGGGCAGAGCGCAGTCTGCCTCTGTCCTCCCCTATCCTCTTGTTCAGAGGCTGACTCCCCACAGGCTAGCCTAGCTGATGCGCTGGCACCAGGGCAGAGCGCAGTCGGCCTCTGCCCTCCCCTATCCTCTTGTTCAGAGGCTGACTCCCCACAGGCTAGCCTAGCTGATGCGCTGGCACCAGGGCAGAGTACCGCTGATCCCTGCCCACAAAGCAACCTCCACTCCAAGCCAGGGAGAAACACAGAGACCGGGAGTACCAGTTACTAACACAACCTTGGTGGACTCACTGGACAGAGACAGGCTACCGAATTCAACTGGTCCAGTATTTGGTTGTGGGTGGGCTTCCAGACTAACTCAGGTACCGACCGGCGTGAGGTCAGGTATCTTGTTAGTCTTCCCTGGGGGGGGGGAGATGTGTGGAAAAAATAACCTCGCCACTGGGTTTTGGAGGGGCCTCTTGCCTCAGGATTATGGCCCATATACTAACTTTAAAAGAGAAGACAGACCGGCCGCACGCCCTAAATCTATGGAACTGTTGTGGGCAGGAAAGCCATGCTTGGGGTCGGCCAAATGTGACTTCCATGGAATTCGGGAACCCCTACTCGGATCTGGGTGATTTTTGGTTATGTTGTTCGCCCAGATCAGAGATATCCATAGATGTATAAATTATGGGGATATGTGGGGTTTTGAGGTGTTTTCTGTGTTTTGGGATAAATGTGTGTTTTCTGCCTGTGAGTGATTAAGTTAGCCCATTATGTTTGGTAATTGTATTTTGTTGATTGCGTTACAGACAGAGGGAAGGGGCTTTTGTGTACAATTGCTGGGAAGGTTTCAATACTGTAAATGCATGTGATTGGCTAATATATAAACTGTCACAGTCTTCTACAAGGTCCCCAGGGAGTGTCCCTTGCTGGAAGACCTGCATAAAAGGCTGAAAAATAACCCATTAAAGAGTTCCTGTTTTACATTCCCCATAGAGCCTCGTCTCATGTGTGGGGGATTGCTATACGCTGCATACTCCCCGGGCTATAACCCCTAGCTCTTGTAAGAGCTGTTCCTGGTCCTTGTTCCTGTGGTGGTTACGGTGTCGAGCGGAGTGCTTGGAGCCCTCGGGAAAAAACTTCAGAAAAGTCGCGGCCCTCTTGTTCTTGAATCAAAGCTTAGCGTTTAATCACACCGAAAGGATACAGCAACGTCTGGACACCCAGGTCTTTCTCAGCTACATGTGGTTTACAAGTGAAGTTCAATACTTATATAGGTGTAACATTCAATCCGGATTGGTTGAGGGGTTATCCCCCAGAAAGGTCAAATCCCCCCCTTACATATTCACCCAATCGTGTTCTAAAGTGATAATAACATTCAGTAATAAAACAGCATAACCATCTCAGCTGTGTATATAAAACCTACCCTGCACCTGAGCCGAGTATCCATCCAGCAGTATGCGTGCGGTGAGTGGCGTCTAACGTCTGTCTCTGCGCATGCGCCAGATGAATTCCCGGAAATCACGTATTCGACATAGCGGTCACATGATCGGGAGTCCCGAAACCGTAAGGGAACCTACCCTGCACCTGAGCCGAGTATCCATCCGGCAGTATGCGTGCGGTGAGTGGCGTCTCCCGTCTGTCTCTGCGCATGTGCGAGTAATAGAACGAGATTCCCGGAAATCATGTATTCGACATAGCGGTCACATGATCGGGAGTCCTGAAACCGCGCAAGCGCCCTCAATCACATGACGAGTCATGTGATAGAGCGTCCCAACCGTATCCCGGCAACCCAAGGTCCTAAACCAAAGCTAATGTGTTGTAAAGGATACTATAGGGCTGAGGATAGGATCCATTATGGGAGCGAAATACGGTAAATATCAGTCGTGCCACTCATCTCACGCATCATGAAATCCAGAATATGAACTTAGACTAAATGCCAATAATCGCCCATGTGCCAGCAACACTGGAAGCAGCCAATAGTGGATGCCCCATAGACAGTGTAGCGCTGCAATGGCAATAGTTGTAACCTAGCAGGACTGTGTTCTGGGCGAAGTGTGGAATGGACCATAGTTAGTTACAGACCCCCTTCCATGCTGACGGAGCACCACTAAAGACCTGGAAGGAGGTCTATCGAGGGCATCCCAGAGGAAAAGGGGCAATATTAGGCTAAATAAAATCGCAAGGTTCAAACAATGCAGCCCCATAGCTAAAGCCATGTAGTCATGAGCATCCCCCGCACAACTCCCTATGGTTTCCACCACCAGGATGTGCTGGGGAAACACGCACACGTACACTTTTGGAAGGGGAATACTAGGGCCGACATACCCCCCACCCCGGTCAAGGGGAGGTGAAATATATAGGCACCTGCCTGGTCTGGGCCAACTCCAAATGAAGAGCACCCCTACCCTGCTTATTCCCAACGATATCCTGTAAATGGCTTGGGTTCAGGGCCAGTCAAATCCTGTGGAATAGCGTAAAATTGCCCCCATGGCGTCCCACAATGCCCTCCATCAATATCAAATGTGTCGCTCCTCGGGAAGAGGGGATCATAAAATTGGCAAAAGATGCCTTATAACACGACAACAAAACCCTCCCAGTACACACATCCAGCACAGGCAAAAAACATGGAAGTACGACTGGTATAAGGAAGGAACCCAACTGGCCGGCTCTCTGGTCGCTCATAAATGGGGCAGCATATAGTCCTCCGCTCAGGTTACATATGGTAGCACAAGCTAAAAGTGAAAAAAAGAGAAGAAGAACAATAAATCAATGAATATATTATCACAATGGTACATCGGGCACTAAAACTTACATCGCACTAAAATATCACAATCCCACATCTCGGGTGGCGAATAGAAAAGGGAGCTCTGAGATGCACTCGATAGACCTCCTTCCAGGGCTTTAGTGGTGCTCCGTCAGCATGGAAGGGGGTCTGTAACTAACTATGGTCCATTCCACACTTCGCCCAGAACACAGTCCTGCTAGGTTACAACTATTGCCATTGCAGCGCTACACTGTCTATGGGGCATCCACTATTGGCTGCTTCCAGTGTTGCTGGCACATGGGCGATTATTGGCATTCAGTCTAAGTTCATATTCTGGATTTCATGATGTGTGAGATGAGTGGCACGACTGATATTTACCGTATTTCGCTCCCATAATGGATCCTATCCTCAGCCCTATAGTATCCATTACAACACATTAGCTTTGGTTTAGGACCTTGGGTTGCCGGGATACGGTTGGGACGCTCTATCACATGACCCATCATGTGATAGAGGGCGCTTGCGCGGTTTCGGGACTCCCGATCATGTGACCGCTATGTCGAATACGTGATTTCCGGGAATCTCGTTCTACAACTCGCGCATGCGCAGAGACAGACGGGAGACGCCACTCACCACACGCATACTGCCGGATGGATACTCGGCTCAGGTGCAGGGTAGGTTCCCTTACGTCCTAACAGTGGCACAGATGGGGTATTCTGCCCCTGTGGACTGGTTAGGACAGGTGGAAGTTTTAATGAAATAATAAAAAACTGACATATACACGCCCTCCCTGCCCCCAATAAAGAGGGGAGTGACCCTCCGGACATCGTGTTTTTTTCTGTCCTGCGGACAAGACAGGACGGGTGGTTCACTCCTCCATCCCTTCGGTGGAGAGAGTGTTTTTTACTTTTTCCCCTCTGGGAGCGGGTTCCGCTCCTCCTACGCCGCCTGAGATCTAGGATTCCTTAGCTGGAGTTCAGTCTTACCTCATTCGCGGTCTGGGCGCCGCCATCTTGCGGAAGTGACGTCAGGTGACGTCACTTCCGATTTTTTCTCCGGCCGATCGCAGTAGCGTCGGCCGGGGAGTATTTCTCTGTTTAGGGCTGTTGGGTGCCTTTATATGATTCAGGGGTCCCTCTCTGGGTTCCAGAGTGTGAAGGACTTTTATGCAATTGCCTATATGCTTCAGTTTAATTCTCTCCCTGCAATTTTGAGGACTATATTGTTCGGTTCCAAATGTCAAGAATGAATGTATTTGTGTACCGAACAGGGATGTTGAGATTATGTTTGTATGTGGAATAGAAAGTACTTTTCTGAAATTGTTAAAAATTGTAAATGTTCTGGCCAGCAGATAATTGAGCTGTGTGTATTGGTAAAACTCAATTGTCTAGCCTGGCCCAGAGGAGGAGTTTTAGGATAATTGAGCTGTGTGTATTGTTAAAACTCAATTATCTAGCCTGGCCCAGAGGAGGACTTTTATGCTGCATAAATTGTGAGTTCTGTGTACCAGTAAATCAGTCTTGTTCCAGCATTAAGTTTTGACTCATGTGTGGATTATTCGGCGATTCCAGGGATATTCCTACTCGTGGAATATTGGGTGATTTTCTTTTATGGGAAGAAGGGAATGCTTGACGGGGATATTTTCTACTACCGTCACAACTGGTTGGCAGCAGCGGGATTTTCCCTTCTACTTTCCTTTACACCAGGATTCCAAGCAGACACTGGGAACAGTGAATGGAAGGCTGGTACACCCTGCTTAAAAGAAATACACTGAAAGAACTACTGGAAGTCCGTGGAAGGATTGCTAGCAACAAAACCAAGCGGGTCATTATAGCAGAATTAATGGAGCTAGACCAGGAGAACTTGGTTGCAGCAACGCCAGCAGTACAAGAGTTGGGGACACCAGTGATTCAGGAGGAGGAATCACCAGCCAACAAGGCAATGAGAGAGAAGCTAGCATGGTTCGGTCCGAACCCAACGGCGGATGTGGTGCTGAAAGTGATGAACCTGTTAGCGGAGGAGGCTAAACAAATAAGAGACGCAGAGCTACAGTTAAAACTGGCAGCAGTCCAACAAGCCGCCGCACATTCTCCAAACAGTGAGTACAGTACAGCAGACACAAGGAAGATTCCGTTTAGCGCTTTTAAAGCTTTTGATGAAAAAGACTGACATTGATAATTACCTGGCAGATTTTGAGCGACAATGTAACTTGCACCGAATAGATAGAGGAGAGTGGGTCTCAATATTGTCAGGCAAACTGTCAGGCAAAGCTTCTGATGCTTTCCGGACCGTGCCAGAGCAGGAGATCCAGAGCTACGCCAGGGTTAAAGAAGTGCTCCTGGCTCGTTATGCAGTAACCCCAGAGTCCTACCGACAAAAGTTCAGGGACTCACGCAAAACCACGAAAGACTCTTACGTGGAATGGGCATGCCAGTTATCCCTGTCGGCCTCTAACTGGTTCAACAGCAGCCAGGCCACCACCGCAGAGGACATTTTGCAACTAATGCTCCTGGAACAATTTTACGATCACATCCAGACGGATGTCAAAGACTGGGTGAGAGATCGCAGGCCCATGACTCTACCAGAGGCCGCTAAGTTGGCGGATGAATATGCGGATACTCGCAAGACGAACCCGGTCACACCACGGGTACAACCTCCACGACCAACGGTGCCCTCACACCCACCAGCCGCTAGATACCAACCTCCTAACAGACCGGTGACATCTAGCCCTCGCTATCCACACCAGGAGGACAATGAACAACGCTGCTTCCGGTGCAAACAGCTGGGTCACTACAAGCAGAATTGCCCCATGGACAACAACACCAGGTCAAATTGGTCTCGACCTGGGTACCGCCCACCAGCAGCAGCCCATTGTGTAGACTCGGCTTGGGATCCCCAGGAACTGGGTCAGGAAGAACCATTGGGCACCCTTTACGAAGCCCTCATGGTACAATCTGTTATTACGGACAACAGGAAACACCATTGTCAGCTGGTCATGGTTAACGGAAAAACCGCCCGGGGATTAAGAGACAGTGGGGCAACCATCACGTTGGTACAAAGACACCTTATTAAGGCATCAGAGAAACCGGGGAAATCAATTGCTGTGAGAGTGGCAGGGGGGGCAGTATACTGTATTTCTACTGCACAGGTACACCTAGACTGGGGTGCGGGAGCTGGCAATGTTCATGTGGGCGTCATGAAAGACTTACCTTCTGAAGTCATCTTGGGCAACGACATTGGCCCCCTGACTTCGGCGTTCGCCTCTACCCCCGCTCAGGAGGCCCACGCAGTAACCACCAGAGCACAAAGTCGCGCTGCCGAGAGCCATCCGCTTCCTACTGAGACCCAGGTAAGCCAACCCAACCTACCCTTGACTGTAGAACCCCTACCCTGGGACACCCCAGAGGACTTTGGGCGAGAGGTGACCGGAGACCCTTCCCTCAGAAAGTATCGAGAGAAAGCCAGGAGGGGCCAAGGGGGGTTAGAGAAGGAGCAATTTATCTGGGAGAAAGGCCGCTTGTACAGGCTCACCGAGACCCGGGGTAATACACCAGGGCCTAAGCAAAAACGCCAGCTGGTAGTTCCCCCGAAATACCGGCAGGAGTTATTGAGGATTGGGCACGACGTACCCTTGGCAGGCCATTTGGGAATACGCAAGACAGGGTATCGGATAACCCAGAACTCCTTCTGGCCTGGGGTATCCGACGACGTCAGGGCGTATTGTCAAACGTGCGAGGTATGCCAACGTATAGGTAAAAAGGGAGACCACCCAAAGGCTAAACTAGTCTCCATGCCCATTATTGAAGAACCGTTCACAAGGGTAGCCGTGGACATTATAGGGCCCCTGGCCCAACCTAGCCGTTCCGGCAAGCGGTATATACTCACTATAGTAGACTACGCCACCCGTTACCCCGAAGCGGTAGCTCTCTCTAACATACAGGCTGAGACCGTAGCAGAGGCCCTAGTTAAAGTATTTTCCCGAGTAGGCTTTCCCAAGGAGGTTCTGTCCGACCAAGGTACCCAATTCACGGCCGAGGTAACCCAGCAGATATGGAAAACCTGTGGAGTTAAATCCCTGACTAGCTCCCCATACCATCCCCAGACTAACGGCCTGTGCGAGCGCTTCAACGGAGCGCTAAAGCAAATGTTGAAGTCGTTCACGGGGGCATACAAGGATTGGGAGCGATTCCTGCCACACCTTCTCTTTGCCTACCGAGAGGTGCCGCAGGAATCGACCGGATTCTCACCCTTCGAACTTCTCTATGGGAGGCGGGTGATGGGGCCCTTAGATCTCATCAAGGATCACTGGGAGGGGCAGACAGAGATTGAGGGGACCCCGGTTGTACCTTATGTCCTGGAGCTGAGGGACCGCATGGAGGAATTAGCCCAGACAGTGCGAGAGAACCTCCAGGCGGCCCAACATGCCAGAGGGTATGGTATGACCGACGGGCTAGGCACCGGAGCTTTCAGATAGGCCAAAAGGTCATGGTATTAAGGCCGGTGTGAACAGACAAGCTCCAGGCTGCCTGGCAGGGCCCCTGTAAAGTTATAGGACAGATATGCGACACTACCTACACGATAGCCAGCTGCGAGGATGAAGATGTGAAACAAACCTTTCACATCAACATGCTCAAGGCCTATCAGGAACGGGCAGAGGAGGTAGCCGCTATCTGTGCACCAGCAGGAGAAGACACAGAGACCCTACCCCTTCCCGACCTATTGGGCAGTAACGAGGGGATGACCCAGATAAAGAAAGTCCAGCTAGGTGAACAGTTGGAGCCGCAAGAGCGGGCTCAAGCTGTCCGCTTACTAGAAACAAAACAGGCCACATTCTCTCAGGAGCCTGGATACACACTCCTAGCCATACACAAGGTAGAGACTCCAGGACAGGCACCCCTGAGACAGCCTCCCTACCGTATACCCGAAGCAGTCCGGGAAGGGATGCGGAAGGAAATAGATTAGATGCTTCGGCTAGGCGTAATCGAACCCTCAGAAAGTCCTTGGGCCTTGCCGGTAGTCTTAGTGCCAAAGAAGGATGGGACAACCCGCTTCTGTGTAGATTACCGGCGCCTCAACGACAAGACAGTTACGGACGCCTATCCGATGCCACGGATGGACGAGCTGCTTGACCGTATCTCTGCAGGGAAGTATCGGACCACAATAGACCTATGCAAGGGATATTGGCAGATTCCCCTAGCAGAAGATGCCATACCCAAGTCGGCCTTCATCACCCCGTTCGGCCTATACCAATTCCGGGTTATGCCGTTCGGGATGAAGAGCCCCCCGGCCACCTTCCAACGGATGGTGGATCAGTTACTTAGGGGTCTCCAGAGCTTTGCATGCGCTTACCTGGATGACATCGCCATCCACAGCGATACCTGGGAAGCACACCTAGAGCACATAGGGGTAGTATTAGATAGGATCAGGGGGGCCGGGCTGACCCTGAAACCCGACAAATGTCACTTGGGTATGGCGGAGGTACAATATTTGGGCCACCGAGTAGGATGTGGTAAGCAACGGCCGGAGCCGGCTAAGATCGAGGCCGTTGTCAATTGGCCCACTCCCCACACCAAGACACAAGTCATGGCTTTCTTAGGCACAGCCGGCTATTACAGACGCTTTGTACCCGACTATAGCGCCCTGGCCAAACCCCTGACCGACTTGACCAAAAAGAAGCTACCCCGACAAGTCCTGTGGTCCCCGGAATGCGAGGTGGCTTTCCAAGCACTAAAGACTGCTCTGGTTAATGCTCCGGTGTTGGTTACCCCAGATCCTAACAAAAGATTTATTGTCCACACAGACGCTTCAATGTTTAGACTGGGGGCAGTACTAAGCCAGATCGGGGAGGATGGAGGAGAGCACCCGGTGGCATACCTGAGTCGGAAGCTGTTGCCAAGGGAGGTCAGTTATGCCACCATTGAAAAAGAGTGTTTGGCCTTGGTATGGGCACTCAAAAAGCTCACACCTTACCTTTATGGCCGGGCGTTCACTCTCATCACCGATCACAACCCCTTGGTGTAGCTTAACCGGGTTTCAGGGGACAACGCCCGTTTGCTACGCTGGAGCTTGTCCTTACAGCCCTATGACTTTACGATTCATTATCGCCCAGGCAAGCAAAACGGGAATGCCGATGGATTGTCAGTCACGCCAAACGGATTTAACCTCGGACTAAAAGCTCTGAACCCGTCAACCCTACTGGACCAGGAAAGGTCCAACCGAGTTGCCGGAGCAGGGAGAAAAAGGGGGGCCATTGTGAAGGACTTTTATGCAATTGCCTATATGCTTCAGTTTAATTCTCTCCCTGCTATTTTAAGGTCTATATTGTTCGGTTCCAAATGTCAAGAATGAATGTATTCGTGTACCAAACAGGGATGTTGAGATTATGTTTGTATAAGGGATAGAAAGTACTTTTCTGAAATTGTTAAAAATTGTAAATGTTCTGGCCAGCAGATAATTGAGCTGTGTGCATTGTTAAAACTCAATTATCTAGCCTGGCCCAGAGGAGGATGTGGCGAAACCAACCTCGCCACTGGGTTTTGGAGAGGACTGGCTGCTGGCCTCTTGCCCCTGGATTATGGGCCATATACTAACTTTTAAACGCCTGAACCTATTCAAGTGAATTTTGGATAGGTTTGTCCCCAAGTTATACTGTTTAAATTGATGTAAGTTATATGTATGGCCAATGTTGTAACAAAGTTGTAACAATTTATAATAAGTGTAACTTGTCAGCTTGGGAGGAAAATACTGGGTGTGTTTCTATTGTGCTATTGTCCCATTGTGTGTTTAAATGGTGATGTCTGTTCTGTTGTCCTCACATGTGTATTGGCGATCTCCCTTTGTCCTCAGAGATAATTGGATTGCTCCTCAGGTTGTCTCCGGGACAGAGAGGAGGAGACCATGATGCATTGTGGGGATATGTTGTCCTATGTCACAGTCTTCATTCTGGTCCTCTGGGGGCGTGAACGATTGGTTGCTGTAGTTACATTGTATGTGTTGTAAATTACTGATTGGTTGTATTTCAAACCCCTGTGGGCAGTACTATGTTTGTGGTTTATGAATAAAAGAGGCTGTACGTGAAGTACAGTCAGACCACTGTTTGACCCTCAACACGGAGCCTTGTCTCGTTATTGGGGGGATTCACTGTATGCTGTTAGAGGACCGATTGCCAGAAGTGTAAGCTGATCCCTGTTCGTCTGCTAGCAGCTATTCGTGAGGTTCCAGTTTGGAGTGCTATTTTGTATCCAGTTCGGGAGTTGGTGTTCTGCAGTAGCTGTGCCTGTCTCTCAGAAAGGGGCTTATCGCCTAAACGGATTTTAACCCCTTGTCTGCTAAAACAGGACCGTTACAGAGGAGTTTTAGGATAATTGAGCTGTGTGTATTGTTAAAACTCAATTATCTAGCCTGGCCCAGAGGAGGAGTTTTATGCTGCATAAATTGTGAGTTCTGTGTACCAGTAAATCAGTCTTGTTCCAGCATTAAGTTTTGACTCATGTGTGGATTATTCGGCGATTCCAGGGATATTCCTACTAGTGGAATATTGGGTGATTTTCTTTTATGGGAAGAAGGGAATGCTTGACGGGGATATTTTCTACTACCGTCACACAGAAGATGTTTTTTTTTTTTTTTTACTCAGATCTAAGGATTAGGCTTTAGAGGTTTACCCCGCCCCTTTTTGGGCGGGGCTTCCGTTTGGCGCCCAAACACCCTATTTAAACATGGTCAGGTTCCAGGTTCAGTCTCCTGGAGCGCAGTTTTCTGTTAACCTTGAGTCGTGTGGTTGGTGCTAGAGTTGTTTGCGTGCAAACCTCTGTATTGCTGAAAAAACTTTTCCTTTATAATAGAGCTTGCTAGGATCTTCTGGGTAAAGATCCTGAAGCTTGCGGTTAAAGGTCTTTTTTTCTTGAATTATGCTTAAATTCGTATCTCTTCTGTTTTTCAGTCATGTCTTCTACCGGGGACGGTGAGCGAGAGCCCAGCAGGAAATCCGCTGGCAAGAGACGTCACCTGCAGTGCCATGACTGCCAGATCGTGCTGGAGGACTCCTACGATTTTTCCCGGTGCCCACCCTGTAGGGCCAAGACACTCCCCCAGCTGGAGCCATCGGTCCACGACGTTGTCGATTGGGTAAAGGGCTATATGGAGACCAATATGAACCAGGTGAACGCCTCCATACAAGAGCTGAAGAATACCCTGGTTTCTAAACGCCATCGTCCCTCCTCCCCCCATCGGGCGATGGAGGTATCGGGGTGTCAGGAGGCGAGAAACAGTTCAGCCTCTTCCTCCTCGGATGAGGAGGACGGGTTTTCATATTTTTTTCCGCTGGAGAAAGCCCAGCGGCTACTAAAATCCGTCCGATCGGGGGACCAGGACGTTGATCCGGGGGAAGCCTCATCCTCTGCCTCTAGGGGGCCTTTAAAGCAGATGGTTCTCTCCTGTCTCTGATGAAGACGGAATGGAGAAAGCCGGAGAAGGGTCCAGTGTTGACCAAAAGATTCAAGGCAGTGTTTCCGGTCAAAGAAGATCAAGTATCTTCCTGGGGGCCTGTCCCCAAGGTGGACATGGCGATTGCAAAACTATCGAGTAGGACCCTGATCCCATCAGACGACGGGTCAAGTTTGCAAGACCCAATGGATCGGAAGGCGGATTGCGCCCTTAGGCGCGCTTATTCCTCAGCCTCGGCCTCCGCCTCGGTTGCGATTTCTTCGTCTGAAGTGGCGAATTTTCTGAAAACAAGATTCACCCAGATTCAGTCTGACCTAGACCAGGGGGTCTCTAGGGACGACATTCTGGCCTCATGTAAGACGGCCAGCCTTGCCATAGACTTCCTGTGTGACGCAGCTCCACAACAGTTGAAGCTGGCATCTAAGTCCATTGCTCTCTCAACCGCGGGCAGGCGTCCGCTTTGGTTGAAACCTTGGAAGGCCGATACGACCTCAAAGCACAATCTTTGTGCCATGGCATATGAACCCGGCAAACTCTTTGGTGCAGAGCTTGACCAAATAATGGAAGGGCTGTCAGACAAGAAGGGCAAGTCCCTTCCCCAGCAGTACTTTCGTGGTCGGGGCAAGGGGTTTGGTTCCAGGGCGGAACCTCAACCCAGAGCCCAGAGGAATTGGGGCTCCCGTAGAGGAGGAAAATCCTCTCGGGGTTCTAGACCCCCCAAGAAGTCCTCGGCGCTCTGATTGCCGGCCTCCTCGAGGCTCTTGGTATTTAGCCGGTCTGACTGGAAATCCCAGGCTCCCTTCTCCCCACATTCCCGTAGGCGGTCGCCTACAGCACTTTCTACCTTGTTGGCAGGATCATATCCAGGACAGTTGGGTCCTGCGTGTAATTTCTCAGGGCTACCTTGTGGACTTGAGCAGTCCGCCTCCGGACAAGTTCGTCCAAACAAGGCTTCTTCCCAGCAACGAGCAAAAGATCTAGAAAATTACGTGCTAGAATACTTCCAGAAGGGGGCCTTAGAAGAGGTTCCTCTCCAAGAGAGGGGAACAGGTATCTACTCCCCAGTTTTCCTGGTACCAAAGAATACC
Source organism: Bufo bufo (assembly GCF_905171765.1). Lineage (NCBI taxonomy): Eukaryota > Metazoa > Chordata > Amphibia > Anura > Bufonidae > Bufo > Bufo bufo. Next base: position 65,079 of record NW_024399992.1, read on the forward strand.
GGAGGTTGGAGGATGATTATAGATTTGAGGTTCTTCAACCGTTTCATAAAACAAAAGAAGTTCCGTATAGAAACTATCCAGTCGGTGACTGTAATGGATCACCTGGCACCCCTAGACTGAGTACCTCCGTTGATGGATGCTCCTAGCGTTTTCCTGAGGTTTCCAAGCACTCTGGCAGACACCACAATCACCGAACCGAAGAAGCATATAAATCCTCTTCAAGCATATGAATGCTGTAGGCAGTTGAATAGGAAACCATACGAAATAGGTTTACACTCCTAGCAGTCAAACTGGGACAGCATGCAATAAATCCTCCCCCAAGAATGAGACAACACTTCACCTTGAGGGTTAAAACAGGAACTGACTTTATTTAGACACAGCATACCTACTTTGAACCCCCCAACAGCCTCATTTACATACAATAGGGTACCTAGGACTATGGTACAAGGAAGGGTGGGGCCAGACAATAGCAAGGGCTGATGGGAGATTGAGGAGGGACAGAGCAGCTGGTTTAAACTGGTGTCCCTGCGACAACACATTGCTGGAGAAACAATGGGACAGGAAAAAGGGGAAGGAGAAGAGGCACAGAACAACAATGCCTGTAACATAGCAAACTTTACAGCCAGGGCAAGATATATACAGTCCACAACACACAGCAATACAAAATACCACATGCCCAAATTGCATTCCACGTACAAATTCACCAGGGGACATAGTCAGTAGGTAGGAGGCGGGTAGCCAGGCCTCTCCAATGCCCAGTGGCGAGGCGGGTTCCGCCACATTTCTCCCCTTTCCCATTGAGACTATCCAGACTCCAGACCTCCAGGCGGTCTGGGGCTCTGATAGTCAGCCAGCTTTTGTCAAAGGGTGTAGTTGCCCCTATGGCCCCCAGCCGCTTGTGCCCAGTTGTAGATCCATGGCTTGGGGGGAAGGTAACCAGGGTGCCCTCTCCCCTGGTTGAACAAAGCTGTTGCTGGGGGGAAGGGGTAACAGGCTCCTCTCTCTGCGACACCCTCCCTTGTTGTAGGGGAAAACAGTCTGCCTCTCCTTCCAATACATGGTCCTGTTGTTGTGGACCAGGACAGACTGTCCATATCTCCAGTGGTGCAGGTACAGAGACTGCGGTCCCATCTGCACTGTTGTGGAGCTTACTGTCTCCCCTTGGTGTGCTAGGCAAACCGCTGGGGCTACTTGGGGAACAGCGGTCAGCGGTGTTCTGCACTGATGCCAGCACTTCTGCTGGGAGGGGGCCAGAGGGGGCTAACGACTCCTCTACTGACCCCAGTACCTGGTTTGGAGTTGGCTGTGGAGGGGAGGGGTTGCTTACCTCCTCCTCCTGGTATGGCTGCTGTTGCGGAGAGAGACCGACTGTCTCCCCTCCCTGTAAAGCACACTGCCGCTGTGGAGTGAGACCGGCTGTCTCCCCTCCCTGTAAAGCACACTGCCGCTGTGGAGTAAGACCGGCTGTCTCCCCTCCCTGTAGTTCACACTGCCGCTGGGGAGTGAAAATGGCTGTCTCTCCTCCCTGTAAAGCACTCTGCTGCTGGGAAGGAAGGACGACACACTTCTCTTCCTGTATTACCCCCATCTGGAGTTGGAGATCTGGGCCGGCTGCCCAGTATCTCTGTAGGGCCAGTAGAGAGATCTCGGTCCCATCTCCACCTGCCATCTGTGGGTCTTCCCAGGACCAGTCTGTGAGGTCCCTCATTTCTGGGTCTGGTTGGGGAGTAGGAGGTACCGAATGCAGGTCTCCTGATGACGGGCTTAGTTTTTGGGGAGGGGGAATGAAACTCAACGCTCCCAATGGTGTACAGTCCATAAGCCCCATCAGGTTAGAGACAGGCGGTGTCACTTGATCATATAAGTCTGCATAATTCTGTTCGATCTCCCACTGCTCTGGTGGTACTTGCAGGGTATAGGGTGACTGACTGGAGCTGACCAGGTGCTGGTAATCCTGCTCCAGTTCCCATTCCTGGACAGCCAGTTCAATCAGGTCTGGCCTTAGGTCTTCGGCCATAGGGAGATCCAGCACGGCCTCTCTGTAGTCAAATATGTCCCAAAGCCGTGACTCTGCCGCACTCCCAAATTCCGGTTCTGCAAAGGCCCCCCATAATAAGCCAGGGCCATTATAATCCTTGCCCTCAGGTTTGTCAAATTTGGCCATTCCGGGAACCCGCTGAACCGCTTACCAACGTAGCGCTTTGTATGCATCATCGAGACCCAGTTCCCTCCATGCCAGTGAATTAAGTTGCATCACCAATTCCTCCTGGGCCTGTTCTCCCAGCATAGGTATCCGTAGGGCCACTCTGGCTTGTAACCGCTGCTCCTTGCTGGGAAGACGCTCACCTCGCCAACGCTGGACACCTTCTAGGGTTTCTTCCCACATCTCTTGTCGGGCGCTCTCTCTGCAGTCCAACCTGGTTGCCTCTCCTATTGGCTTGACCAGTGGTGCCAAGTGGTTCTGTAACCTCCGGTTACATTCATTTTCTACCTCGAGCGTTGGCCAGGGACTCGCTGGTTCTATGCCGCTCCATAATAATTTCTGTGTCTCCAGGGTGTTTTTCCTCTCACACCAGGACGCCATCCCACTGCTTGCCACCAATGTAACGGATCACCTGGCACCCCGACTGAGTACCTCCGTTGATGGTTGCTCCTAGCGTTTTCCTGAGGTTTCCAAGCACTCTGGCAGACACCACAATCACCGAACCGAAGAAGCCTATAAATCCTCTTCAAGCATATGAATGCTGTAGGCAGTTGAATAAGAAACCATACGAAATAGGTTTATACTCCTAGCAGTCAAACTGGGACAGCATACAATAAATCCTCCCCCAAGAATGAGACGACACTTCACCTTGAGGGTTAAAACAGGAACTGACTTTATTTAGACACAGCACACCTACTTTGAACCCCCCAACAGCCTCATTTACATACAATAGGGTACCTAGGACTATGGTACAAGGAAGGGTGGGGGGCCAGACAATAGCAAGGGCTGATGGGAGATTGAGGAGGGACAGAGCAGCTGGTTTAAACTGGTGTCCCTGCGACAACACCTTGCTGGGGAAACAATGGGACAGGAAAAAGGGGGAGGAGAAGAGGCACAGAACAACAATGCCTGTAACATAGCAAACTTTACAGCCAGGGCAAGATATATACAGTCCACAACACACAGCAATACAAAATACCACATGCCCAAATTGCATTCCACGTACAAATTCACCAGGGGCCATAGTCAGTAGGTAGGAGGCGGGTAGCCAGGCCTCTCCAATGCCCAGTGGCGAGGTGGGTCCCGCCACAGTGATCAATCTTCTTATGCCGGGAGATTTCTTGGCAACCTTAGACCTCAAGGATGCTTATCTCCATATTCCCATCCATCCTGGGTTCAGAAGATTCTTAAGGATCGCGGTAAACATCAGGGGGGGGTCCTAAAACATTTTCAGTTTCTGGCCCTCCCGTTTGGGATTTCTTCAGCCCCACACACTTTCACCAAAGTGGTGGTCTCTGTGGTGGCCACGCTAAGGCTTCAGGGCCTGAGTATAGTTCCATACCTGGACGACTGGCTCCTCAAAACTCCTTCCCAAGCGATCCTGTCCCAACACATCCAACAGGCTGTCACATTCCTGCATCTGTTGGGATGGATAATCAATTAGGACAAATTCCAACTTCAACCAGCCACCTCGGTAAGGTTCCTGGGGTTTATGGTGGATTCAGTCAGGATGACGATTCATCTCACTCCCGAAAGAAGGCAATCCGTGCAACAGACAGCCTGTTCTCTTTCTGTACCATAACAGGTAACGATTCGAACATGGATGAAAATGTTGGGACTAATGTCTTCAACCGCTCAGGCGGTACCTTGGGCATTATGGCATCTACGTCCGCTCCAGTCGGAAGTACTAGCCAAGTGGAATCACAGTCCAGTGGGACTCAATTCCGTGCTCTCCCTGCCTTACAAAGTCCGATCCTCTCTAAGGTGGTGGTCCCACCTCAAGGACGGCAAGTTCCTGATCAAGCCCTCTTGGATCATACTTACTTCAGACGCATCCCTAGTAGGCTGGGGTGCGCATCTTCAGGACATGACAGTCCAGGGAACTTGGACACCTCAGGAGAGGTTATTGTCATCAAATCTCCTGGAGATCAGAGCAATCAGACTAGCTCTTTTTCATTTTGCTCCCTTCATTCGAAGGAAGGCAGTGAAGGTACAATCAGACAGCATGACCGCTGTGCTGTATATCAACAAGCAGGGAGGCACAAGGTCACAAAGTCTCCTGAGAGAGATAGGGGTGATATTGGATTGGGCAGAACTGAACCTCACCCACTTATCAGCCGTTCACATTCGCGGAGTTCTCAATGTGATTGCGGATCGCCTGAGCCGAGATCTTCCAACCGGAGAATGGTCACTTCATCCAGAGGTCTTCAAGGAGATAACGCTCAGGTGGGGCATGCCAGAGATCAATCTCATGGCAACGAGGTTCAACACCAAGGTGGAGAGGTATTGCTCCCTTTACAGGGAGGACAACCCGGTGGCTATAGATGCTCTGTCAATCCCATGGAGGTTCAGGCTGGCCTACATCTTCCCTCCAATTTCCTTGATACCAAGGGTCTTGATGAAAATCAGGCAGGACCAAGCGTCAGTTATCGCCATTATCCCATACTAGCCGAAAAGAGCTTGGTTTACCCAACTCTTACAGATGAGTCGGGGTCAATTTCTGAGGCTTCCCCCAGAGAGAGTACTGGTGTCGGAGGACACCCAGATCTCCTCAAATCTTCAAATGTTCAACCTGACGGCCTGGAGGTTGACCAGTCCCTTCCAAGGATAGAAGGGCTATCAGGGTCTGTCTTGAGAACCTTAGAGCACTCCAGATCAGAAGCTACAAATAAGGCCTACTCCAGAATCTGGAAGATCTTTTCATCCTGGTGTACCAAGGCATCAGCAAACATCCGCTGAAGCTTCCATCCCGATAATTCTCCAATTTCTTCAAGACGGTCTGGACAAATGTGGATAGGGAAATGAATTAAAATAAAAATAAAATAAATAAAAATTAACCAATATCAATTGGAGAGAGGTCCCATAGCAGAGAATCAGGCTTCATGTCATAGCAGAGAATCAGGATTCACGTCACCCACCACTGTAACAGTCCATTGTCATATATTTAGTCCCAGGCACCCAGACAGAGGAGAGAGGTCCCATAACATAGAATCTGGCTTCATGTCAGCAGAGAATCAGGCTTCACGTCACCCAACATTGGAACAGTCCATTGTCAGATATTTAGGCCCAGGCACCCAGGCAGAGGAGAGAGGTCCCATAGCTGAGAATCTGGCTTCATGTCAGCAGAGAATCAGTCTTCATGTCATAGCAGAGAATCATGCTTCACGTCACCCACCACTGGAACAGGCCACTGTCAGATATTTAGGCCCCGGCACCCAGGCAGAGGAGAGAGGTCTCATGGCAGAGAATCAGGCTTCATGCCATAGCAGAGAATCAGGCTTCACGTCACCCACCACTGGAACAGGCCACTGTCACATATTTAGGCCCAGGCACCCAGGCAGAGGAGAGAGGTCCCATAGCAGAGAATCAGGCTTCATGTCATAGCAGAGAATCAGGCTTCATGTCACCCACCACTGGAACAGGCCACTGTCACATATTTTTAGGCCCAGGCACCCAGGCAGAGGAAAGGTTCATTCAACTTTGGGTTGCCCCTCAATATAATGGTAAAATGAAAAAAAAAATAGGATTGAATGAGGAAGTGCCCTGGAGTAGAATAATATATGGTTAAGGGGAGGTAGTTAATATCTAATCTGCACAAGGGATGGACAGGTCCTGTGGGATCCATGCCTGGTTCATTTTTATGAACGTCAGCTTGTCCACATTGGCTGTAGACAGGCGGCTGCGTTTGTCTGTAATGACGCCCCCTGCCGTGCTGAATACACGTTCAGACAAAACGTCTCCTCCAAGGCATAAATGGCTAGCTCTGGCCACGTGGACAATTTGGAGACCCAGAAGTTGAATGGGGCCGAACCATCAGTCAGTACGTGGAGGGGTGTGCACAGGTACTGTTCCACCATGTTAGTGAAATGTTGCCTCCTGCTAACACGTTCCGTATCAGGTGGTGGTGCACTTAGCTGTGGCGTGGTGACAAAACTTTTCCACATATCTGCCATGCTAACCCTGCCCTCAGAGGAGCTGGCCGTGACACAGCTGCGTTGGCGACCTCTTGCTCCTCCTCTGCCTTCGCCTTGGGCTTCCACTTGTTCCCCTGTGACATTTGGGAATGCTCTCAGTAGCGCGTCTACCAACTTGCGCTAGTACTCGCGCATCTTCCTATCACGCCCCAGTGTAGGAAGTAAGGTGGGCACATTGTCTTTGTACCGTGGATCCAGCAGGGTGGCAACCCAGTAGTCCGCACACGTTAAAATGTGGGCAACTCTGCTGTCGTTGCGCAGGCACTGCAGCATGTAGTCGCTCATGTGTGCCAGGCTGCCCAGAGGTAAGGACAAGCTGTCCTCTGTGGGAGGCGTATCGTCATCGTCCTGTGTTTCCCCCCAGCCACGCACCAGTGATGGGCCCGAGCTGCTTTGGGTGCCACCCCGCTGTAAACATGCTTCATCCTCATCCTCCTCCACCTCCTCCTCATCCTCGTCCTCCTGGTCCTCCAGTAGTGGGCCCTGTCTGGCCACATTTGTACCTGGCCTCTGCTGTTGCAAAAAACCTCCCTCTGAGTCACTTCGAAGAGACTGGCCTGAAAGTGCTAAAAATGACCCCTCTTCCTCCTCCTCCTCCTGGGCCACCTCCTCTTCCATCATCGCCCTAAGTGTTTTCTCAAGGAGACATAGAAGTGGTATTGTAACGCTGATAACGGCGTCATCGCCACTGGCCATGTTGGTGGAGTACTCGAAACAGCGCAACGAGGAACACAGGTCTCGCATGGAGGCCCAGTCATTGGTGGTGAAGTGGGGCTGTTCCGCAGTGCGACTGACCCGTGCGTGCTGCAGCTGAAACTCCACTATGGCCTGCTGCTGCTCGCACAGTCTGTCCAGCATGTGCAAGGTGGAGTTCCACCTGGTGGGCACGTCGCATATGAGGCGGTGAGCGGGAAGGCCGAAGTTACGCTGTAGCGCAGACAGGCGAGCAGCGGCAGGGTGTGAACGCCGGAAACGCGCACAGGCGGCCCGCACTTTATGCAGCAGCTCTGACATGTCGGGGTAGTTGCGAATGAACTTCTGCACCACCAAATTCAGCACATGCGCCAGGCAAGGGATGTGCGTCAAACCAGCTAGTCCCAGAGCTGCAACGAGATTTCGCCCATTATCGCACACCACCAGGCCGGGCTTGAGGCTCACCGGCAGCAACCACTCGTCGGTCTGTTGTTCTATACCCCGCCACAACTCCTGTGTGGTGTGGGGCCTGTCCCCCAAACATATGAGTTTCAGAATGGCCTGCTGACGTTTACCCCGGGCTGTGCTAAAGTTGGTGGTGAAGGTGTGTGGCTGACTGGATGAGCAGGTGGAAGAAGAGGAGGAGGAAGCTGAGTAGGAGGAGGAGGAGACAGGAGGCAAAGAATGTTGCCCTGCGATCCTTGGCGGCGGAAGGACGTGCGCCAAACAGCTCTCCGCCTGGGGCCCAGCCGCCACTACATTTACCCAGTGTGCAGTTAGGGAGATATAGCGTCCCTGGCCGTGCTTACTGGTCCACGTATCTGTGGTTAGGTGGACCTTGCCACAGATGGCGTTGCGCAGTGCACACTTGTTTTTATCGGATTCTTGGTTGTGCAGGGAAGGCACGGCTCTCTTGGAGAAGTAGTGGCGGCTGGGAACAACATACTGTGGGACAGCAAGCAACATGAGCTGTTTGAAGCTGTGTGTGTCCACCAGCCTAAATGACAGCATTTCATAGGCCAGTAGTTTAGAAATGCTGGCATTCAGGGCCAGGGATCGATGGTGGCTAGGTGGGAATTTACGCTTTCTCTCAAATGTTTGTGAGATGGAGAGCTGAACGCTGCCGTGTGACATGGTTGAGATGCTTGGTGACGCAGGTGGTGGTGTTGGTGGTACATCCCATGTTTGCTGGGCGGCAGGTGCCAACGTTCCTCCAGAGGCGGAGGAAGAGGCCGAGGCAGCAGCAGCAGAAGAGGCCGAGGCGGCAGCAGCAGAAGAGGTAGCAGGGGGAGCCTGAGTGACTTCTTTGTTTTTAAGGTGTTTACTCCACTGCAGTTCATGCTTTGCATGCAGGTGCCTGGTCATGCAGGTTGTGCTAAGGTTCAGAACGTTAATGCCTCGCTTCAGGCTCTGATGGCACAGCGTGCAAACCACTCGGGTCTTGTCGTCAGCACATTGTTTGAAGAAGTGCCATGCCAGGGAACTCCTTGAAGCTGCCTTTGGGGTGCTCGGTCCCAGATGGCGGCGGTCAGTAGCAGGCGGAGTCTCTTGGCGGCGGGTGTTCTGATTTTGCCCACTGCTCCCTCTTTTGCTACGCTGTTGGCTCGGTCTCACCACTGCCTCTTCCTCCGAACTGTGAAAGTCAGTGGCACGACCTTCATTCCATGTGGGGTCTAGGACCTCATCGTCCCCTGCATCGTCTTCCACCCAGTCTTGATCCCTGACCTCCTGTTCAGTCTGCACACTGCAGAAAGACGCAGCAGTTGGCACCTGTGTTTCGTCATCATCAGAGACGTGCTGAGGTGGTATTTCCATGTCCTCATCATCAGGAAACATAAGTGGTTGTGCGTTAGTGCATTCTATGTCTTCCACCGCTGGCGAAGGGCTAGGTGGATGCCCTTGGGAAACCCTGCCAGCAGAGTCTTCAAACAGCATAAGAGACTGCTGCATAACTTGAGGCTCAGACAGTTTCCCTGATATGCATGGGGGTAATGTGACAGACTGATGGGCTTGGTTTTCATGCGCCACCTGTGCGCTTTCTGCAGAAGACTGGGTGGGAGATAATGTGAACGTGCTGGATCCACTGTCGGCCACCCAATTGACTAATGCCTGCACCTGCTCAGGCCTTACCATCCTTAGAACGGCATTGGGCCCCACCAAATATCCCTGTAAATTCTGGCGGCTACTGGGACCTGAGGTAGTTGGTTCACTAGGACGTGTGGCTGTGGCAGAACGGCCACGTCCTCTCCCAGCACCAGAGGGTCCACTAACACCACCACGACCATGTCCGCGTCCGCGTCCCTTATTAGATGTTTTCCTCATTGTTACCGTTCACCATAATAAGAAAAAAATTATTCGGGCCAATGTATTGAATTCAAATTCAGGCCTTTTTTTACAGACACCTAACACTGTCTGGCTATCTATTTAGGTACCGTATTACACTAATACAGGCACAGCAGTAATGACAGATTTAGCTGAATATAAATTTGAGGCCTATTATTTAGGCGCTGGGTGACAGGTATACGTTTACGGACAGAATTAGACTTGTATCTGCACGGTAGCGTGTGTGTGAAGTTATTGAGAATGACCCTATCAGCACCTTGAATCTAATATACCCTTTTAGGGATAGATTTAAAGTAGGCCTGATACAGCAGAAACCGCTAATTTAGGAAATTGCTAGGTTGGGAATTTTAAAACATGACAGGAGGCGAGTATTTTGCATTAACTCTCTTTACTAACTCCACAGCAGTAAAGAAAAAAAAAATGTAAAGAGTAACAAGTAGATCACTGCGCCGCATAGTATATAAGGGTCATGCCGCCTGTACACTTCCTCTTTCTTTACTGCTCCATCAGCAGACAGGTCAGACTTTTTGCTCCCCTGGAGTTATATTACTTCTTGTGCATTTATTTCTTACTATATCGTATTATTATCATTTACCTCGGGTTCCTCAGGTCCCCCTCTAGCCTGGAGTGCCTCCTGGCTCCCTCATTTTCGCGGCCGTTTTCCCGTTATTTTCGCAGCCGTTTTCCCGCCATTTTCGCGGCCGTTTTCCCGCCGTTTTCGTGCCGGCCCGCTTCCAAATCACGGCTGGCCCCAAAAAATGTAGTCCCCGGCTTACGGCCTACACTCGTGGCCGCCATTTTGGATTGCGGACATCGCGGGATTTCGCAGCCATCTTAATTTTACCTCATAACATCTCATTGGGGATTCAGTGTGACTGTACTAATTAGCTGTTACTCCCTCATTACTGGTTTTCACTCCTGTGCCTATCTCAGACTACTATTCAGTTCTCTCTGTGCCTCATGTGGCTGGGTCCGTCAGGTCAGTGCTGCTGCCTGTTTATTATTGTGACCTGCACTTAAGGGTTTCAACCCTGTGCGACCGGGGTGAGCCCCCACTATTAATACGCTGCTTATTGGGAGACTAGCTGTTGCAGTTCTCTCTAACTGGGTGAGCCCCAGTTTATAAGGTCACTACTTTACCCTGCTGGGGTTTATACTGGGCTTTGTTCCCATACTATTAAAACTGACCATACGCCTGTTCTCAAGACCTGGGTGCCCGTTTATTACTGTGCCTTTCAGTGACATACCAGCCGACCCTTATCATGGAGAATTCCCAGAATGTCCCTGTAGACTTCCAGGCTATGATTAACGCAGCTGTCGCTGCCTCTGTGGAGAAGGCACTCTCCAAGGCCCGAGCTTCGGCTCCTGACGTACCTAAAACTCGCAGACGTCCACGACACGAGTCGGACTCCGACCTGTCCGACTATCAGACAGGGGATGAATCCCGCCCTACGAAACGCCATGACAAAGGCGAGGACTATACACCCAAACCACCCAAGGGTAAGGCACCTGCCAAACGTAAACCTGCCAAACTTCACACTCCGGCCCCGCGTCAGGAGTACTCTTCAGAAGAAGAACAGGACCCTACCCACTCCATGTCAGTGCTAGATGAGTGGCAAGCTGACGCTTCAGAGTCGGATTACGACGCATGGGGCTCGGACGAGAAGTCTGTTTCCGCTTTCATGCAGGAGACCCTCCTGGGTGCGGCCCAGGCAAGAGGTATCGAAGACACTGCTGACGCAGAACCTCCTCTTGACTCAGACACCATTATGGACCCCTCAGGTCAGGCGATGTTCGATCCTCGCAACATACGACACCCCAGATCGGGTGAATGGTCGCCTCCGGAACACCTTTCCAGGTTCATGCACCTGTGGCTCCGCAAACCTCTGGAGAAAGAGGTCCGCAACCGACTCAGGTCTGAATGCCCACGCCCTTCCCTGCCGGATAAGGTCGCTCAGACCCCAGAATTTGACAAAGTTATGACGACCTTTATGATGCGCAGTGGCAGAGACCCTCAACAGGGGGTAGAGAAAGGCCTATGGGGCGCCCAAGATAACCTACTGGATTCCGTAGGCCCCCTGGCTCGCATTATGTATCTGGCGGATGATGCCTACGCCAAAGCCGATTCCTTATCCACCGAGGACTTCAGGGAATGGGCACATGACATTCGTGAGTGGGCACAACGTTGTTTTTGTTTCATCGGAAACGACAATGTTACGCTCTCTTCGGAGAGACGAAAAGCAGCATTATTCCGTATTAACGGTAAATTGGCAGACCTTGGCACAAAAGAGATTGGGCCCCAGGCACAAGGGAAACTTTTCGGTGAACCATTCCTCAAGGAATTAAACAAACATGTCAACGTGTTCACCTCCCTTAATAAGGCGCAATCCTCAATGCGCAGTGTCTTCAGGAGAAACCCTACCAGAGGGGTTTTTGGAAGGGCTGGCCGGCAACGGGGCCGTGCCGCCTGCCGATTTTGGCCTTCAGGCCCCCGTACTCAACCAACACCATTTTATCCGACAAGGGATTATCAGCAACGACCCTTTTCCAGAGGCTCGGATAGAGGCCGTGGAATCCGCGGACGTTCCCGCTTTACTGCAGGTAAGGACCCATATTCCTCCGTTGTTACCATGTACCCGCACTGCGGGCCGTATTTCCCTTTCTTTCCACAATTGGGCCGCCCTTTGCTCAGACGCTTGGATTCTACAAACAGTGCAGGGATATATCATAGACCTAGTGGGAACCCCCTTTCAGGTTCAGCCCCCTCACCCCATCCACATGTCGTCTTTCGACCACAACCTCGTCAACGCGGAGCTACGCGAGCTTAGGGACAAAGGGGCTATTCAACCAGTCCACGAACAGGGAGGTTACTTCAGCAACATCTTCCTCGTGCGGAAGAAGTCGGGAGAATACCGCCCAGTTATCAATATTCGCGCCCTCAACGCGTACGTGGTCTATCGCCACTTCAAGATGGAGGGCATCCACCTCCTGCGGGACCTTCTTCGCAGCAACGACTGGTTCGCCAGGCTCAATCTAAAAGATGCATACCTGTCAGTCCCGGTGCACCCGGACTGTCGAGCACTCCTACGTTTCCTCTGGCATGGTCGCCCTTGGCAATTCACTTGCCTCCCTTTCGGGCTCAGCTCAGCCCCATGGTGTTTCACCAAACTCCTAAAACCGGTGGTGGCCCACCTGAGGTCCAGGGGCATTCGATGCATCATCTACTTGGACGACCTCCTCCTGTTCTGCTCCGACGAACGCAGACTACGCCAACACATTCACCTGGCAGTATCCCTACTGGAATCTCTGGGCTTCGTGGTAAACCAACAGAAATCGGAGCTGACCCCTACCCAGACGATACAATTCCTCGGCTTAGAGATCGACTCGACGACGTGCACTCTGAGGCTACCAACCTCAAAGATCGCAACCATTCGCAAGGAGATTCGCAGAGTTCTCCGACTCGATTCCATCCCTCTACGCAACCTGGCCAGGATTGTGGGACTCCTCTCAGCTTCCATTCAAGCCATATTTCCGGGTCCTCTCCACTACAGGGCCATGCAACGACTCAAGGCAAAATACCTTCGCCACAGACCTACCTACGATCAATCCCGGTGACGACAGAAGTTCGTGAAGAGCTGTCATGGTGGCTGGACAGCATGCAAGCCTGGAACGGCAAGGCCATATTCGGAGACACTCCAGATTTCGTTTTAGAATCAGACGCCAGCTTGTGGGGATGGGGTGCCACCAACGGAACCATCTCCACGGGAGGAGCATGGACGACGCAGGAGCTCTCCATGCACATCAATTGCCTCGAACTCCTAGCAGGATCCTTCGCGATTCGCAGCCTGGCTCGGGAGAGCTCCAATTGTTGCATCCTCCTTCGCATGGACAACATCTCCGCAGTCCAGTACATCAACCGCCTAGGAGGCGCTCGCTCACGCCTACTGTCGGATATCACGAGGAACATCTTCGACTACTGCCTCCCTCGCAACATCACGTTACAAGCGGAATACTTGCCGGGAGAAATCAACCTCACAGCCGACTGGTTCTCTCGCCACTGGAGAGACGTCAGCGACTGGAAGCTGAACACGAGAATCTTCAGGGCCCTGGCAGCCCGGAGGGGTCCCTTTCACCTGGATCTGTTCGCCTCTCGCAACAATCACCAGACCCCGGAGTTCTTCAGCTGGCTTCCGGACCCGGAGAGCAAGGCGACAGACGCTTTTCTCTAACAATGGCCGGCGGCAGGAGCCTACGCTTTTCCCCCATTCTCCATGATTGCGAGAACACTACACCAGATGCGGACACAGCAAATCAAACTGGTTCTCATAACGCCCTTGTGGCAGAGTCAACCATGGTTCCCGGACCTCCTGGCCTCCTCCTACATGGATCCTCTCCTCCTTCCATCCTTCCAGGACCTGCTCACGGATCCCAAAGGATGTCTCCACCCGCTCATCCTGGAAGATCGACTACCCCTGGTGGCTTGGTCTCTTTCCGGGGTTCCTGGCGAGTCAGCGGACTATCGCAGACTGCTAGGGACCTCTTATGGGACTCATGGGCCCCGGGAACTAGACGCTGCTACCTTTCAGCTTGGGCCTCCTGGTCTACTTGGTGCATGGAACGGGACTCCGATCCATTTACGGCACCTGTTCCCATGATTCTCAATTTTCTTTCCTCCTTGTTTTCTTCTGGCCGCTCTTATCGCTCTATCAACGTCGTTCGCTCCGCGATTTCGGCAGCCCATACTCCCGTCGGGGACCTCCCGGTCGGCAAAGATCCTCTGGTCTGTCGCCTACTCCACGGCATGCGGCTCCGCCGCCCCCCAGCCCCCAAATACCATCACCTATGGGACGTGGGACTGGTTCTCCATTTTTTCAGGGATTGGCCTCCGAATGACCACCTCTCCCTTCGCCAACTATCCGCTAAGTGCGCTTTTCTCCTCTGTCTTGTGTCTTTCCGACGGGTGTCGGACGTTCGGGCCTTCGATGTCGATGCCTTTGAGGTGACCCCTGAAGGAGTCACTTTCCATATCTCTCGTCGCACTAAATCAGGTTCGACGTCGGTCTCTTATCCCTTTTTTCCAGACGACCCGCAGCTCTGTGTTGTGTCCACCCTTCGCAGTTATGTTTCGGTTACCTCCTCACTCCGTTCCTCTACGTCGGGTCAACTCCTAGTTTCCTACGTGCGCCCTTACGCCCCAGTCTCTGTCACCACGCTGGCCTGTTGGATCCGCTGGATCCTTTCCCTCACAGGTATAGACCCCGCTTTCGGCGCCCACTCCGTTCGCGGAGCGGCGGCTTCAGCAGCCCTAATGGCAGGGGCGTCCCATTCTGATATTCTCCGAACGGCGGACTGGTCTAGGGAATCTACTTTCCGTACCTTTTATTTTCGCACTCCGCCTTCTGCTGGGACATCTCTTCTTCAGCGTTAAAATTGCAAAATAGGAAGCCTCCTGTCATGTTTTAAAATTGAAGATTATGCTAGCTTTAGTGTACTAATAATCTTAATTTTAATAAAGACAGGAGGCGAGTATTTTCCCTTCCTTCTATTCCCTACCCTGACTCTTTGGGGGAGTGAATCTCAAGGTGTCGGATATGGGGCTCGATTTTAATAATCTCTCTGTTTTGGGACATATTCGGAATTTCTCACCCTAAGTATTGCCTACCTGACGGGCAGTTCTTAGTTGTATTACATACTTACACCTACCATACATTTAGCCACTAGATAATTTGCACGCTATTTGTAATGATTTAATTTTACACTATTCCGTTAAAGCCCATAAGCGTGAATAGTTACGATTCTATACCTAACCTATTTTATACTCTCCTTTCAGCGTAACCCTCTTCAGGTCCTCCACTGGTCCTTACGACCCCATAGGATGAGATGAGAGCTTCGTTCGGTCTTACCTCCAACCTCGTTTACCAGAAGTCTCCTCAAGTTCTGCTCGCCAGAAACCGCTGTTACAGTTTTCGTTGAATTTCTGGATGTTCGAGCTCAACCTGGACTTTGATGTCGCTTTTAGAAAGAGGAAGTGTACAGGCAGCATGACCCTTATATACTATGCGGCGGAGTGATCTACTTGTTACTCTTTACATTTTTTTTTTCTTTACTGCTGTGGAGTTAGTAAAGAGAGTTAATGCAAAATACTCGCCTCCTGTCTTTATTAAAATTAAGATTATTAGTACACTAAAGCTAGCATAATCTTCAATTGTATTTCAACCCAGAACAAAAACTGTGCTTTGACGGACACAAAATAACTTGACCAGCTACAGCAATAGCCACAGATTTAGCTGAATATAAATTTGAGGCCTATTATTTAGGCGCTGGGTGACAGGTATACGTTTACGGACAGAATTAGACTTGGATATGCACAGTAGCATGTGTGTGAAGTTCTTGAGAATGACCCTATCAGCACCTTGAATCTAATATACCCTTTTAGGGATAGATTTAAATAACCACACTATTGATGGTTAAATGCACTTGATGAAAGCTTGCCCCTGATGTAGGATATAGCAAAAAATAACCACACTATTGATGGTTAAATGCAATTGGTGGCAGCTTGTGCTGGCGCACCACAAGACACAAAATGGCCACCGATCACCCCAGAAAAAAGTGACTGAAAAACGCTCTGGGCAGCCTAAAAACAGTGAGCAATTGAATAGCAGCAGTTCAATGATCCACAGCTGTAGATCGATCACTGAATTAAGTGTTTTGGAGGAGTTAATCTGCCTAATCTCGCCCTAACGTCACAGCTGCAACCTCTCCCTACACTTGTATCAGCAGAGTGACGGGCGGCGCTACGTGACCCAAGCTTATATAGAGGCTGGGTCACATGCTGCTCTGGCCAATCACAGCCATGCCAATAGTAGGCAAGGCTGTGATGGCCTCTTGGGGCAAGTAGTATGATGCTTGTTGATTGGCTGCTTTGCAGCCTTTCAAAAAGCACCAAGAAAGCCCCAGTTCGGGTTCGCTCATCCCTAATTAGGATGTAAGGGAATCATTAATTTCTAACGATAATTTGTTTTCCCTTAGTCCTAACAGTGGCACACAAATTCCCCCCCCCTTTTTTTAGTAATTGTGGTTATTATTGTCTACTTGTAATTACACGATGTCCGGAGGGTCACTCCCCTCTTTATTGGGGGCAGGGAGGGCGTGTATATGTCAGTTTTTTATTATTTCATTAAAACTTCCACCTGTCCTAACCAGTCCACAGGGGCAGAATACCCCATCTGTGCCACTGTTAGGACTAAGGGAAAACAAATTATCATTAGAAATTAGTGATTTTATACACACAGCTGAGATGGTTATGCTGTTTTATTACTGAATGTTATTATCACTTTAGAACACGATTGGGTGAATATGTAAGGGGGGGATTTGACCTTTCTGGAGGACAACCCCTCAACCAATCCGGATTGAATGTTACACCTATATAAGTATTGAACTTCACTTGTAAACCACATGTAGCTGAGAAAGACCTGGGTGTCCAGACGTTGCTGTATCCTTTCAGTGTGATTAAACGCTAAGCTTTGACTCAAGAACAAGAGGGCCGCGACTTTTCTGAAGTTTTTTCTACGTTTGAGGGGCCCCTGAGGCCGGGAGCTGACGCCACGAGCAGCGCCGCCATACCACGGACTATGTGTTCCAGGAAGTGGTGCTGTCCTATTCCATTTATTATGTGGAGCCCTCGGGAAGCACTAGGAGCATCCATCAACGGAGGTACCCAGTCGGGGTGCTAGGAGATCAGTTACAATACTATACTGTACTATACTATGCTGTACTGTACTATACTATGCTGTGCTGTACTATACTGTGCTGTACTATACTGTACTATGCTGTGCTGTACTATACTGTGCTGTACTATACTGTACTATGCTGTGCTGTACTATACTGTGCTGTACTATACTGTGCTGTACTATACTATACTATGCTGTGCTATACTATACTGTGCTGTACTATACTGTACTATACTGTGCTGTACTATACTGTACTATACTGTACTATACTATACTGTACTATACTATACTGTACTATACTGTACTATACTATACTGTACTATACTGTGCTGAACTATACCGTACTATACTGTACTATACTATGCTTTTCTGTACTATACTGTGCTGTACTATACTGTACTATAATATACTGTACTACACTATACTGTGCTGTACTATAATGTGTTGTACTATACTGTACTATACTATGCTGTGCTGTACTATACTGTGCTGTACTATACTATACTATAATATACTGTACTATACTGTACTATACTATACTATAATATACTGTACTATACTATACTATGCTGCACTATACCGTGCTGTACTATACTGTACTATACTATACTATAATATACTGTACTATAATATACTGTGCTGTACTATACTGTACTATAATATACTGTACTATAATATACTGTGCTGTACTATAATATACTGTACTATACTGTACTATGCTGTGCTGTACTATACTGTACTATGCTGTGCTGTACTATACTGTACTATGCTGTGCTGTACTATACTGTGCTGTACTATACTGTACTATAATATACTTTACTGTACTATACTGTGCTGTACTATACTGTACCATACTGTGCTGTACTATACTGAACCATACTATACTGTACTTTACTGTGCTATACTATACTGTACTATACTGTGCTGTACTATACTGTACTATACTATACTGTGCTATACTATACTGTACCATACTATAATGTACTATACTGTGCTATACTATACTGTACTATGCTGTACTATAATATATTATGCTGTGCTGTACTATACTGTGCTGTACTATACTGTACTATAAAATACTGTACTATACTATGCTATACTATAATGCTCTGTACTATACTGTGCTATACTATACTGTACTATACTGTACTATAATATACTGTACTATACTATACTATAATGCTCTGTACTATACTGTGCTATACTATACTATACTGTACTATACTGTACTGTACTATACTGTACTATAATATACTGTACTATACTGTGCTGTAATATACTGTACTGTACTATACTATGCTGTACTGTACTATAATATACTGTACTCGTTATAGTATTATCGTTAGAAATTAGCGATTTTATATACACAGCTGAGATGGTTATGCTGTTTTATTACTGAATGTTATTATCACTTTAGAACACGATTGGGTGAATATGTAAGGGGGGGATGTGACCTTTCTGGGGGACAACCCCTCAACCAATCCGGATTGAATGTTACACCTATATAAGTATTGAACTTCACTTGTAATCCACATGTAGCTGAGAAAGACCTGGGTGTCGAGACGTTGCTGTATCCTTTCAGTGTGATTAAACGCTAAGCTTCAAGATTCAAGAACAAGAGGGCCGCGACTTTTCTGAAGTTTTTTCTACGTTTGAGGGGTCCCTGAGGTCGGGAGCTGACGCCACGAGCAGCGCCGCCATACCACGGACTATGTGTTCCAGGAAGTGGTGCTGTCCTATTCCATTTATTATGTGGAGCCCTCGGGAAGCACTAGGAGCATCCATCAACGGAGGTACCCAGTCGGGGTGCTAGGAGATCCGTTACAATACTATACTGTACTATACTATGCTGTACTGTACTATGCTGTACTATACTATACTGTACTATACTGTGCTATACTATGCTGTGCTGTACTATACTGTGCTGTACTATGCTGTACTATGCTGTGCTGTACTATACTGTGCTGTACTATACTATACTATGCTGTACTGTACTATACTGTGCTGTACTATACTGTACTATAATATACTGTACTATACTGTGCTATACTGTACTATACTATGCTGTGCTGTACTAAACTGTGCTGTACTATACTGTACTATGCTGTGCTGTACTATACTGTGCTGTACTATACTGTGCTGTACTATACTATACTATGCTGTACTATACTGTGCTATAATATACTGTACTATACTGTACTATACTGTGCTGTACTATACCGTACTATACTGTACTATACTATGCTTTTCTGTACTATACTGTGCTGTACTATACTGTGCTGTACTATAATGTGTTGTACTATACTGTACTATACTATGCTGTACTATACTGTGCTGTACTATAATGTGTTGTACTATACTGTACTATACTATGCTGCACTATACTGTGCTATAATATACTGTACTATACTATAATATACTGTACTATAATATACTGTGCTGTACTATACTGTACTATAATATACTGTACTATAATATACTGTGCTGTACTATAATATACTGTACTATAATATACTGTACTGTACTATACTGTACTATAATATACTGTACTATGCTGTGCTATACTGTACTATGCTGTGCTGTACTATACTGTGCTGTACTATACTGTACTATACTATACTGTGCTGTACTATACTGTACCATACTGAACCATACTATACTGTACTATACTGTGCTGTACTATACTGGGATGTACTATACTGTGCTATACTATACTGTACCATACTATAATGTACTATACTGTGCTATACTGTACTATTATATACTGTACTATACTATACTATAATGCTCTGTACTATACTGTGCTATACTATACTGTACTATACTGTACTATAATATACTGTACTATACTATAATGCTCTGTACTATACTGTGCTATACTATACTATACTGTACTATACTGTGCTGTACTATACTGTACTATAATACTATACTGTACTTTAATATACTGTACTATACTATACTATAATGCTCTGTACTATACTGTGCTATACTATACTATACTGTACTATACTGTACTTTAATATACTGTACTATACTATACTATAATGCTCTGTACTATACTGTGCTATACTATACTGTACTATACTGTGCTGTACTATACTGTACTATAATATGCTGTACTATACTGTGCTGTACTATACTATAATATACTGTACTATACTATTATATACTGTGCTGTAATATACTGTACTGTACTATACTATGCTGTACTATACTGTACTATAATATACTGTACTCGTTATAGTATTATCGTTAGGAATTAGTGATTTTATATACACAGCTGAGATGGTTATGCTGTTTTATTACGGAATGTTATTATCACTTTAGAACACGATTGGGTGAATATGTAAGGGGGGGATTTGACCTTTCTGGGGGACAACCCCTCAACCAATCCGGATTGAATGTTACACCTATATAAGTATTGAACTTCACTTGTAAACCACATGTAGCTGAGAAAGACCTGGGTGTCCAGACGTTGCTGTATCCTTTCAGTGTGATTAAACGCTAAGCTTTTGGGGTAGATGAGGGGGAGGGTGACAGAGAGGAGGCTGAGGAAAGTGAGGTAGCTAGCTGGGTAACAGTTAGAAAGCGGGGTAGAGGGAAGAGTGCCAGGGAGGCTAGCCCTGATCTGACACACCCCAACAAGTTTGCACGTTTGGCAGATGAGGGGGATGTCAGTCCAGGGACGGCACTGCCGCAGCCGGACACTTCCTCTGCCAGTCAGGGGAATGTCAGCTCCAGTAAGCAGGGGACCAGGAGAGCAGGGGAGACGGGTGCTGGTAGTGGGAGACTCAATTATTAGGGGAACAGATAGGGCAGGGGTGGGCAATTATTTTTTCGATGGGGCCACATGAGAAACTGAAAATATTTTGGAGGGCCGGGCCAAAAGGCTAAACTCAATACTGCATAAAATCACCGCGTCCTGGCACAGGCAGGCGTGATGACATCATCATGCCTGCCTGCGCTGGGATTTCACTACCAAATAGACCTCAGGCCTGTAGCCTATGACAAGTCTTGTCGCCATCTGCAAATTTTAAGGCGCATTGGCGACCATTTTGGTCGCCATCTGGAGCGCTGTATTGCATCAGTGACATGAACACTCTCCACATAGAATGTTATATTACATCAGTGACATCACCGCTCTCCACATATAAGTGATATTTTACATCAGTGACATCACCGCTCTCCACATATAATGTTATATTACATCAGTGACATCACCGCTGTCCACATATAGGCGATATATTACATCAGTGACATCACCGCTCTCCACATATATGTGATGAGCGGTGATGTCACTGATGTAATGTATTACTTACCGGTATATGTGGACAGCAGTGATGTCACTGATGTAATATATTACTTATGTGTGGAGAGTGGTGATGTCACTGATGTAATATATCACTTATAAGTAATATATTACATCTGTGACATCACCGCTCTCCACATATAAGAGGCATATTACATCAGTGACGTCATCCCTTGGCGCTGGGGTGCGCAGCCAGGGCCGGCCTTAGGTGTTCAGGCGCCCTGTGTGAGCTAACCTTGTGGTAGTGTTACCTGCAGTCCTATGTAAAACCACAGATAACACTAGTGCTAAATAATGTAGTAGTGTTACCTGCAGTCCTATGTAAAACCACAGATAACACTAGTGTAGATCATGTGGAAGTGTTACCTTCGTCCTTAGTGTGCCTCCCTGTGTCTATCGCATGGACTCCATGCTGGCGCTGCCTCCTCTTCCATCTTCTTCCTCTTGTCCCGCACAGAACGTTCTGAAGCAGCTGCGTCAAGACATAGGAACACTGTGGGCAAGGTGATACACACAGGGAGAGACATACACACAGGGACGGGGACACACACAAAGGGACAGACACACTCACACACACACAAAGGGACGGACACACACAAAGGGACAGACACACACGGACGGACACACACAGGGACGGGGACACACACACAAAGGGACAAACACACACACACAGGGATGGACACACACACACACACACAAAGGGACAAACACACACACACAGGGATAGACACACACACACAAAGGGACAGACACACACACACAGGGACGGACACACACACACACACACACACAAAGGGACAGACACACACACACAGGGACGGACACACACACACTGGCACACTCAACATCAGCAGCAAGTCCAACCCTTAATGACCCCCACAATCCCTGGGGGGGGGGGGGGGGTGATGTAGTAACAGGCAGGAAAGCACACACTGTCCCCCTGTCCTATATGAGCCCCCCCCACCCCCACCAAATACCTGTAAGTTCTGTTAGTTGCTTGGCTTTGGCTGTGGCTGCTGGCTGGGGCTCCGCCTCCTTCCTCTTTCTGCCTGTGCGGCAGCTGCATCACGCTCCAGCAGCCACTGGTCTGCTCTGTTAAAGAGACAGGCAGGCCAGGCAGCAGAGCGGAGCGCAGAGCGGCCGCGGGCCCCGCCCCCTCCTCACTCCGGACAGTGACTCCGTGCTGTTACAGGGCCGGCGGCGGCAACAAAAATGCCGGGGGCCGGATCAAAAGGTCCGCCGGGCCGTATACGGCCCGCGGGCCGTAGTTTGCCCAGGTCTGAGATAGGGAAATCTGTCACAAAGACCCTGATCGCCGAACAGTGTGCTGTCTTCCTGGCGCTAGAGTTCGACACATCGCGGATCGGGTTGACAGATTACTGGGAGGGGCTGGAGAAGATCCACCGGTTATGGTCCATATCGGAACCAATGACAAAGTTAGAGGTAGGTGGAGAGTCCTTAAAAATGATTTCAGGGATTTAGGTCAAAAGCTGAGGGCAAGGACCTCAAAGGTAGTATTTTCCGAAATACGACCGGTACCACGGGCCACACAAGAAAGGCAATGGGAGATTAACAAGTGGCTAAAAAACTGGTGTAGGATGGAGGGGTTTGGGTTCCTGGAGAACTGGGCCGATTTTTCTATCGGCTACAGGCTCTATCGTAGGGACGGGCTGCACCTCAATGGGGAAGGGGCAGCTGTGCTGGGGAGAAGATGGCTAGAAGGTTGGAGGAGTGTTTAAACTAGGGACTGGGGGGGAGGGTAATTACGTTATAGGAGGGGAAGATAGTGCAGATAGAGACCGCGGGCAAGGTAATGGGACTGGGGGAGAAATGGAAGGAGGGACTAGAACAGTTCAGAAGGAAAGGTGTAGGGTAAAAAATATACATAAACCTCTCAAATGTATGTATACTAATGCCAGAAGCCTGACTAATAAAACGGGTGAACTGGAATTAGTGATGTGTGAGGAGGACTATGACATAGTGGGAATAACTGAGACATGGCTGGATGATAGCTATGACAGTGGGAATAACTGAGACATGGCTGGATGATAGCTATGACAGTGGGAATAACTGAGACATGGCTGGATGATAGCTATGACATAGTGGGAATAACTGAGACATGGCTGGATGATAGCTATGACAGTGGGAATAACTGAGGCATGGCTGGATGATAGCTATGACAGTGGTAATAACTGAGACACGGCTGGAGGATAGCTATGACAGTGGTAATAACTGAGACACGGCTGGATGATAGCTATGACATAGTGGGAATAACTGAGGCATGGCTGGATGATAGCTATGACATAGTGGGAATAACTGAGACATGGCTGGATGATAGCTATGACAGTGGGAATAACTGAGGCATGGCTGGATGATAGCTATGACAGTGGTAATAACTGAGACACGGCTGGATGATAGCTATGACAGTGGGAATAACTGAGGCATGGCTGGATGATAGCTATGACAGTGGTAATAACTGAGACACGGCTGGATGATAGCTATGACAGTGGGAATAACTGAGGCATGGCTGGATGATAGCTATGACAGTGGGAATAACTGAGGCATGGCTGGATGATAGCTATGACTGGGCAGTTAATGTACAAGGTTACAGTCTGTTTAGAAAGGATCGTCAAAACCGGAGAGGGGGAGGGGTCTGCCTTTATATAAAGTCCTGTCTAAAGCCCACATTCCGTGAAGATATAAAGAGGGACATGAACATGTGGAGTCACTGTGGGTAGAGATACATAGAGCTAAAAACAACAATAAATTACTAATAGGAGTTTACTATAAACCACCTAATATACCAGAGTCCACAGAAAATTTACTACTAAACGAGATAGACGAGGCGGCAGATCATAATGAGGTGGTTATTATGGGGGACTTCAACTACCCAGATATAGACTGGGAAACTGAAACTTGTATATCTCATAAGGGAAACAGGTTCTTGGCAATAACCAAAGACAATGACCTCTCCCAACTGGTCCAGGACCCGACTAGAGGGACGGCCATACTGGACTTAGTATTAACCAATAGACCGGACAGAACAACAGACGTGCAGGTTGGGGGACACCGGGGAAATAGTGACCAGAAAGAAATAACCTTCCAATTATCATTCAAAAGAGCGTTTCTACAGGGAGGAACAAAAATACCAAACTTCAAAAAAGCTAAATTTAGCCAACTAAGAGAGGCCATAGGCCTAACTAACTGGGACAAAGTCCTCACAAATACAGACACAAAATGGGATATCTTTAAAAACATCCTAAAAACTCATTGTGAGAGGTACATACCGTATGGGAATAAAAGGTTAAGGAACAAAAAGAAACCAATGTGGATAAATAGAACTGTAAAGAAGGCAATAAATGACAAAAAGAAAGCATATAAAACACTAAAACAGGAGGGAGGCGAGGATGCACTGAAAAACTATAAGGAAAAAAATAGAACATGTAAAAAACAAATAAAAGCGGCCAAACTAGAGACCGAGAGATTATATGCCAAAGAGAGTAAAACTAACCCTAAAATGTTCTTCAATTATATAAATGTTAAAAAGTATAAATCTGAAGGTGTCGGCCCTTTAAAGAGTAATGAGGGGGGAGTCGCAGAGAGCGACGAGGAGAAAGCAAAGCTGTTAAATATTTTTTTCTCCAATGTATTCACTGAGGAAAATAAACTGTCAGAATGTAAAAATAAATTCCCCATTAAAAGTGTCCTGTCTGACCCAGGAAGAAGTACATCAGCGACTTAAAAAGATTAAAATAGACAAATCGCCAGGACCAGATGGCATACACCCCCGTATCCTAAAGGAATTAAGTAATGTCATAGCCAGACCCTTATTTCTGATATTTGCAGACTCTATACTGACAGGGAATGTCCCACAGGATTGGCGCGTGGCATATGTGGTGCCAATATTCAAAAAGGGGCCAAAAACAGAGCCTGGAAACTATAGGCCGGTAAGTGTAACATCTGTTGTGGGTAAACTGTTTGAAGGTTTTCTGAGAGATGCTATCTTAGAGCATCTCAACGGAAATAAGCAAATACCGCCATATCAGCATGGCTTCGTGAGGGATCGGTCATGTCAGACTAATTTAATCAGTTTCTATGAGGAGGTAAGTTCTAGACTTGACAGCGGCGAATCAATGGATGTCGTATATCTGGACTTCTCCAAAGCATCTGACACTGAACCACATAAAAGGTTAGTATATAAAATGAGAATGCTCGGACTGGGAGAAAACATCTGTATGTGGGTAACTGGCTGAGGGATAGAAAACAGAGGGGGGTTATTAACGGTACATACTCATATTGGGTCACTGTCACTAGTGGAGTACCTCAGGGGTCAGTATTGGAGGGGTCACTGTCACTAGTGGGGTACCTCAGGGGTCAGTCTTGGGCCCTATTCTCTTCAATATATTTATTAATGATCTTGTAGAAGGCTTGCATAGTAAAGTATCAATTTTCGCAGATGACACTAAACTGTGTAAAGTAATTTACACTGATGAGGACAGTATACTGTATATATATACTACAGAGGACAGTATACTGTATATATACTACAGAGGACAGTATACTACTACAGAGGGATCTGGATAGATTGGAGTCTTGGGCAGATAAGTGGCAGATGAGGTTTAACACTGATAAATGTAAGGTTATACACATGGGAAGGAATAATGCAAGTCACCCGTACATACTAAATGGTAAAACACTCGGTAACACTGACATGGAAAAGGATCTAGGAATTTTAATAAACAGCAAACTAAGCAGCAAAAACCAGTGTCAGGCAGCTGCTGCCAAGGCCAATAAGATAATGGGTTGCATCAGAAGGGGCATAGATTCCCGTGATATGAACATAGTCCTACCACTTTACACATCACTAGTCAGACCACACATGGAGGACTGTGTACAGTTCTGGGCTCCTGTAAACAAGGCAGACATAGCAGAGCTGGAGAAGGTCCAGAGGAGGGCAACTAAAGTAATAACTGGAATGGGGCAACTACAGGACCCTGAAAGATTATCAAAATTAGGGTTATTCACTTTAGAAAAAAGACGACTGAGGGGAGATCTAATTACTATGTATAAATATATCAGGGGTCAGTACAAAGATCACTCCCATCATCTATTTATCCCCAGGACTGTGACTGTGAGGAGGGGACATCCTCTGCGTCTGGAGGAAAGAAGGTTTGTGCACAAACATAGAAGAGGATTCTTTACTGTAAGAGCAGTGAGACTATGGACTATTTACTGTAAGAGCAGTGAGACTATGGACTCTTTACTGTAAGAGCAGTGAGACTATGGACTCTTTACTGTAAGAGCAGTGAGACTATGGACTCTTTACTGTAAGAGCAGTGAGACTATGGACTCTTTACTGTAAGAGCAGTGAGACTATGGACTCTATACTGTAAGAGCAGTGAGACTATGGACTATATACTGTAAGAGCAGTGAAACTATGGACTCTTTACTGTAAGAGCAGTGAGACTATGGACTCTTTACTGTAAGAGCGGTGAGACTATGGACTCTACTGTAAGAACAGTGAGACTATGGACTCTATACTGTAAGAGCAGTGAGACTATGGACTCTTTACTGTAAGAGCAGTGAGACTGTGGACTCTTTACTGTAAGAGCAGTGAGACTATGGACTCTTTACTGTAAGAGCAGTGAGACTATGGACTCTTTACTGTAAGAGCAGTGAGACTATGGACTCTTTACTGTAAGAGCAGTGAGACTATGGACTCTTTACTGTAAGAGCACTGAGACTATGGACTCTTTACTGTAAGAGCAGTGAGACTATGGACTCTTTACTGTAAGAGCAGTGAGACTATGGACTCTTTACTGTAAGAGCAGTGAGACTATGGACTCTTTACTGTAAGAACAGTGAGACTATGGACTCTATACTGTAAGAGCAGTGAGACTATGGACTCTTTACTGTAAGAGCAGTGAGACTGTGGACTCTTTACTGTAAGAGCAGTGAGACTATGGACTCTTTACTGTAAGATCAGTGAGACTATGGACTCTTTACTGTAAGAACAGTGAGACTATGGACTCTTTACTGTAAGAACAGTGAGACTATGGACTCTTTACTGTAAGATCAGTGAGACTATGGACTCTTTACTGTAAGAGCAGTGAGACTATGGACTCTATACTGTAAGAGCAGTGAGACTATGGACTCTTTACTGTAAGAGCGGTGAGACTATGGACTCTATACTGTAAGAGCAGTGAGACTATGGACTCTTTAAGGTAAGAGCAGTGAGACTATGGACTCTTTACTGTAAGAACAGTGAGACTATGGACTCTTTACTGTAAGATCAGTGAGACTATGGACTCTTTACTGTAAGAGCAGTGAGACTATGGACTCTTTACTGTAAGAGCAGTGAGACTATGGACTCTATACTGTAAGAGCAGTGAGACTATGGACTCTTTACTGTAAGAGCAGTGAGACTATGGACTCTTTACTGTAAGAGCAGTGAGACTGTGGACTCTTTACTGTAAGAGCAGTGAGACTATGGACTCTTTACTGTAAGAGCAGTGAGACTATGGACTCTATACTGTAAGAGCAGAGAGACTATGGACTCTTTACTGTAAGATCAGTGAGACTATGGACTCTTTACTGTAAGAGCAGTGAGACTATGGACTCTTTACTGTAAGAGCAGTGAGACTATGGACTCTTTACTGTAAGAACAGTGAGACTATGGACTCTTTACTGTAAGATCAGTGAGACTATGGACTCTTTACTGTAAGAGCAGTGAGACTATGGACTCTTTACTGTAAGAGCAGTGAGACTATGGACTCTTTACGGTAAGAGCAGTGAGACTATGGACTCTATACTGTAAGAGCAGTGAGACTATGGACTCTATACTGTAAGAGCAGTGAGACTATGGACTCTTTACTGTGAGAGCGGTGAGACTATGGACTCTTTACTGTAAGAGCAGTGAGACTATAGACTCTTTACTGTGAGAGCGGTGAGACTATGGACTCTTTACTGTAAGAGCAGTGAGACTATGGACTCTTTACTGTGAGAGCGGTGAGACTATGGATTCTTTACTGTAAGAGCAGTGAGACTATGGACTCTATACTGTAAGAACAGTGAGACTATGGACTCTTTACTGTAAGAGCAGTGAGACTATGGACTCTGTACTGTAAGAGCAGTGAGACTATGGACTCTACTGTAAGAGCAGTGAGACTATGGACTCTTTACTGTAAGAGCAGTGAGACTATGGACTCTTTACTGTAAGAGCAGTGAGACTATGGACTCTATACTGTAAGAGCAGTGAGACTATGGACTCTTTACGGTAAGAGCAGTGAGACTATGGACTCTTTACTGTAAGAGCAGTGAGACTATGGACTCTTTACTGTAAGAGCAGTGAGACTATGGACTCTATACTGTAAGAGCAGTGAGACTATGGACTCTATACTGTAAGAGCAGTGAGACTATGGACTCTATACTGTAAGAGCAGTGAGACTATGGACTCTACTGTAAGAGCAGTGAGACTATGGACTCTGTACTGTAAGAGCAGTGAGACTATGGACTCTTTACAGTAAGAGCAGTGAGACTATGGACTCTTTACTGTAAGAGCAGTGAGACTATGGACTCTTTACTGTAAGAGCAGTGAGACTATGGACTCTTTACGGTAAGAGCAGTGAGACTATGGAACTCTCTGCCTGAGGAGGTGGTGATGTTGAGTACAATAAAGGAATTCAAGAGGGGCCTGGATGTATTTCTGGAGCTTAATAATATAACAGGTTATAGCTACTAGAGAGGGGTCATTGATCCAGGGAGTTTTTCTGATTGCATGATTGGAGTCGGGAAGGAATTTTTTATTCCCCTAAAGTGGAGAAAATTGGCTTCTACCTCACAGGGTTTTTGGCCTTCCTCTGGATCAACTTGCAGGATAACAGGCCGAACTGGATTGACAAATGTCTTTTTTCGGCCTTATGTATTATGTTACTATGTAACAAGAGGCCCGTGACTTTTCTGAAGTTTTTTCTACGTTTGAGGGGTCCCTGAGGCCGGGACCTGACGCCACGAGCAGCGCCGCCATACCACGGACTATGTGTTCCAGGAAGTGGTGCTGTCCTATTCCATTTATTATGTGGAGCCCTCGGGAAGCACTAGGAGCATCCATCAACGGAGGTACCCAGTCGGGGTGATAGGAGATCCGTTACAATACTATACTGTACTATACTATGCTGTGCTGTACTATAATATGCTGTGCTGTACTATACTGTGCTGTACTATACTGTACTATGCTGTGCTGTACTATACTATGCTGTGCTATACTGTGCTGTACTATACTATGCTGTACTATACTATGCTTTTCTGTACTATACTGTGCTGTACTATATTATACTACACCCTGTACAGAATTATTAGGCAAATGAGTATTTTGACCACATCATCCTCTTTATGCATGTTGTCTTACTCCAAGCTGTATAGGCTCGAAAGCCTACTACCAATTAAGCATATTAGGTGATGTGCATCTCTGTAATGAGAAGGGGTGTGGTCTAATGACATCAACACCCTATATCAGGTGTGCATAATTATTAGGCAACTTCCTTTCCTTTGGCAAAATGGGTCAAAAGAAGGACTTGACAGGCTCAGAAAAGTCAAAAATAGTGAGATATCTTGCAGAGGGATGCAGCACTCTTAAAATTGCAAAGCTTCTGAAGCGTGATCATCGAACAATCAAGCGTTTCATTCAAAATAGTCAACAGGGTCGCAAGAAGCGTGTGGAAAAACCAAGGCGCAAAATAACTGCCCATGAACTGAGAAAAGTCAAGCGTGCAGCTGCCAAGATGCCACTTGCCACCAGTTTGGCCATATTTCAGAGCTGCAACATCACTGGAGTGCCCAAAAGCACAAGGTGTGCAATACTCAGAGACATGGCCAAGGTAAGAAAGGCTGAAAGACGACCACCACTGAACAAGACACACAAGCTGAAACGTCAAGACTGGGCCAAGAAATATCTCAAGACTGATTTTTCTAAGGTTTTATGGACTGATGAAATGAGAGTGAGTCTTGATGGGCCAGATGGATGGGCCCGTGGCTGGATTGGTAAAGGGCAGAGAGCTCCAGTCCGACTCAGACGCCAGCAAGGTGGAGGTGGAGTACTGGTTTGGGCTGGTATCATCAAAGATGAGCTTGTGGGGCCTTTTCGGGTTGAGGATGGAGTCAAGCTCAACTCCCAGTCCTACTGCCAGTTTCTGGAAGACACCTTCTTCAAGCAGTGGTACAGGAAGAAGTCTGCATCCTTCAAGAAAAACATGATTTTCATGCAGGACAATGCTCCATCACACGCGTCCAAGTACTCCACAGCGTGGCTGGCAAGAAAGGGTATAAAAGAAGAAAATCTAATGACATGGCCTCCTTGTTCACCTGATCTGAACCCCATTGAGAACATGTGGTCCATCATCAAATGTGAGATTTACAAGGAGGGAAAACAGTACACCTCTCTGAACAGTGTCTGGGAGGCTGTGGTTGCTGCTGCACGCAATGTTGATGGTGAACAGATCAAAACACTGACAGAATCCATGGATGGCAGGCTTTTGAGTGTCCTTGCAAAGAAAGGTGGCTATATTGGTCACTGATTTGTTTTTGTTTTGTTTTTGAATGTCAGAAATGTATATTTGTGAATGTTGAGATGTTATATTGGTTTCACTGGTAAAAATAAATAATTGAAAAGGGTATATATTTGTTTTTTGTTAAGTTGCCTAATAATTATGCACAGTAATAGTCACCTGCACACACAGATATCCCCCTAAAATAGCTAAAACTAAAAACAAACTAAAAACTACTTCCAAAAATATTCAGCTTTGATATTAATGAGTTTTTTGGGTTCATTGAGAACATGGTTGTTGTTCAATAATAAATTGCACTCCCTGTATGCGGCACTATACTGTGCTGTACTATACTGTACTATACTATAATATACTGTACTATACTGTACTATAATATACTGTGCTGTACTATAATATACTGTACTATACGGTACTATAATATACTGTACTATACTATACTGCACTATGCTGTGCTATACTGTACTATACTATACTGTACTATGCTGTGCTGTACTATACTGTGCTGTACTATAATATACTGTACTATACTATACTGTGCTGTACTATACTGTACTATACTATAATATACTGTGCTATACTATACTGTACTATACTGTGCTATACTATACTGTGCTGTACTATACTATACTGTGCTATGCTATAATGTACTATACTGTGCTATACTATACTGTACTATGCTGTACTATAATATATTATGCTGTGCTGTACTATACTGTACTATAATATACTGTACTATACTATGCTATACTATAATGCTCTGTACTATACTGTGCTATACTATACTGTACTATAATATGCTATACTATAATGCTCTGTACTATACTGTGCTATACTATACTGTACTATAATATAATGTACTATACTGTGCTGTACTATAATATACTGTACTATATTATGCTGTACTATACTGTGCTGTACTATACTATAATATACTGTGCTGTAATATACTGTACTATACTATGCTGTACTATACTGTACTATAATATACTGTACTCTACTGTACTATACTATGCTGTATTATACTGTACTATAATATACTGTACTAAACTATAATATACTGTACTCTACTGTGCCGTACTATAATATACTGTACTATACTATACTGTATTATAATATACTGTACTATGCTATGCTGTACTATAATATACTGTACTGTACTATACAATACTGTGCTGTACTATAATATAATATACTGTACTATACTATACTGTACTATTATATACTATAATGTGCTGTACTATAATATGCTGTACTATACTGTGCTGTATTATAATGTACTATAATATACTATACTGTACTATAATTACTGTACTATACTATATAATACTGTACTATCATATATTGTACTGTACTATAATATACTGTGCCGTACTATACTGTACTATAATATACTGGACTCAACTGTGCTGTACTATAATATACTGTGCTATACTGTACTGTGTTGTAGTATACTGATACTGTACTATGCTGTATAATACTGTACTATAATATATTGTACTGTACTATAATATACTGGACTCTATTGTGCTGTACCATAATATACTGTGCTATACTGTACTGTGTTGTAGTATACTGTACTATACTGTGCTGTACTATAATATACTGTGCTGTACTATACTGTACAGTACTATAATATACTGTGCTATACTATACAATACTGTAATATACTATGCTGTACTATACTATGCTGTACTATATTATACTGTGCTATACAATACTGTACTATAATATAATTTACTATACGGTACTGTACTATACTATGCAGTACTATAATATACTGTACTATAATATACAATAATGTGCTGTACTATACTGTGCTATACTATACTATACTGTACTGTACTATACTGAACTATAATATACTGTACTATACTATAATATACTGTTCTGTACTAAATATACTGTACTATAATATACTGTACTATACTATGCTGTACTATACTATAGTATACTGTGCTATACTATCCTGTGCTGTACTATAATATACTGTCCTGTACTATAATATACTGTACTATAATATACTATACTATACTACACTGTACTATACTGTAGTATAATATACTGTACTATACCATACTGTACTATACTATGCTGTACTATAATATACTGTGCTGTACAATACTGTACTATAATATAATGTACTATACAATACTGTACTATACTATGCAGTACTATAATATACTGTACTATAATATACAATAATGTCCTGTACTATACTATACTGTGCTGTACTATAATATACTGTACTGTACTATACTGAACTATAATATACTGTACGATAATATACTGTGCTGTACTGTACTATAATATACTGTACTATGCTGTGCTATAATATACTATGCTGTACTACACTATAGTATACTGTGCTATACTATACTGTACTATAATATACTGTGCTGTACTATAATATACTGTGCTGTCCTGTACTATAATATACTGTACTATAATATACTATGCTGTACTATACTGTAGTATAATATACTGTACTATGCTGTACTATACCGTGCTGCACTATACTATACAGTGCTGTACTA
Organism: Bufo bufo; assembly: GCF_905171765.1. Taxonomy (NCBI): domain Eukaryota; kingdom Metazoa; phylum Chordata; class Amphibia; order Anura; family Bufonidae; genus Bufo; species Bufo bufo. Next base: position 98,431 of record NW_024399992.1, read on the forward strand.
TACTATAATATACTATACTGTGCTGTACTATACTATACAGTCCTGTACTATACTGTGCTGTACTATACTACACTGTCCTATACCATACTATAATAAACTGTACTATTATATACTATACTGTACTATACTATAATAAACTGTACTATTATATACTATACTGTGCTGTCCTATACTATCCTGTGCTATACTATACTATAATATACTGTACTATACTATACTGCACTATACTATAATATACTGCACTATACTATAATATACTATACTGCACTATAATATACTGCACTATACTATAATATACTGCACTATACTATAATATACTATACTGTACTATAATATACTGTACTTTGCCGTATTGTACTGAGATTACGGAGGTGCAATGAGGGGGATTATAGGGGCAGTTTTCTCTACTTTTCTTACTCCCCAGAATGTTTCCGGGGGTCAGTAGAGCGGGGTCCACACTTCTGGGGGGCGGGGCCATACTCTGCCCCATTGTACCGGCACCCCCTCTGCTGCAGCCAGGAGCCCAGGAGAGAAGTCCTCTGTCATCTGCGGAGCCCTGACCACAAGACGCATCTCTGCTCCCTGAGAGCCCTGTACACACATGAGGCGGCATCACTGCGGCGGGGAATGTGCGGGGACACGGAGCACTGGAGCCGGCAGGGAGCGGAGGCCGCCGCCTGTGTTACCCTCCCGGGCTCTCCGCGGCTCCAGCTCCTCCCCGCAGCGTCCAAGCAGCTTCCTGCGGCCCCACCTTGTGGGAAAGAGCCCTGGGATGGGGACGGGGGCCGGGAAGAGAGGGAACGAGCCCCCGCAGCGGAGCCATCGGGCCGGATCCAGCCGGATGTGCAGAACGTCAGGCAGAGCGGGAGGACTGTGGCGGAGATCCCGGGGCCTGCTCCCGCCTCCTCCGCCACAGACGGCGACACACGGTGAGGGGGGATGTCCGGGAGGAGGAAGGCGCGGAGAAGGCGGCCTCTCCTGTCCGGTTCTAGCCGCTAAAGGGCTCTTCTCCCGGGCAGGGAAGCACAAGGGGAGAGCGGAGCTGCAGCCAGGCTGAGAGGGGTGAAGGCGGGGCCTGTGTCCAGTGTCAGCCAATAGACGCGCTGGAGGGCGGAGCTCGGCAGCCAATCACTGCGCAGCGCTGCACATATAAGAGGCGGTCCCGGCTCCGGCCTCAGTGTATTCTCCAGGAGAAGTCTTTGTGTTTTCTCCCCACGTCTCACACGATGGCAGAGACCGCGCCAGCAGCCGCCGCTCCTCCTCCTCCCGCCGAAGCGGCCGCCAAGTCCAAGAAGCAGCCGAGGAAATCCGCCGCGGCAGCAGGGGGCGCCAAGAAAAGCAAGAAGCCGTCCGGTCCCAGCGTGTCCGAGCTCCTGGTCACAGCCGTGTCCGCCTCCAAGGAGCGCAGCGGGGTGTCTCTGGCCGCCCTGAAGAAGGCTCTGGCTGCCGGAGGATGCGATGTAGAGAAGAACAATAGCCGCATCAAGGTGGCCATCAGGGCTCTGGTCACCAAGGGGACCCTCACCCAGGTGAAGGGCAGCGGCGCCTCCGGCTCCTTCAAGCTCAACAAGAAGCAGCAGGAGACCGAGGACAAGGCGGCGGCCAAGAAGAAGAAGCAGCCGGCGGCCAAGAAACCTGCAGCTACTGCGGCCAAGAAACCCGCTAAATCCCCGAAGAAGCCCAAGAAGGCTCCGGCCAAGAGCCCGAAAAAGGCTAAGAAACCAGCCGCGGCCAAGAAAGCAGCCAAGAGCCCCAAGAAGCCGAAGGCTGCCCCCAAGAAGCTGGCCAAGAGTCCGGCTAAGAAGGCGGCCAAACCCAAGGCTGCCAAGAGTCCGCCTAAGAAGGCGGCCAAACCCAAGGCTGCCAAGAGTCCGGCTAAGAAAGCGGCGAAAGCCAAGAAGAGCGCGGCCAAGAAGTAACCGGCGCCGCCCGCACTTCTCCCCCAAAGGCTCTTCTCAGAGCCGCCACCTCCTCCTCAGACGAGCTCCACTCCGCCCTTCTGCCCTCGTTCTCCGCTCCTCTGCGGGCGGGGGCTCCGGCTCCTCTGCGGGCAGGAATAGGGGGCGGGTTAACCCTGTCAGCGCCGCTCTCTTCCGTCTATCAGGGCCTCGCTGCTCGGCTGATAACCGCCCCGCCCCCTGCTGGTAGTGATGCCGCCGCTGAGTGTACTGTGCGTGCAGGGGGGTCGTGCGCTCTATCCCTGGACACCAGCGCAGCGATGGAGCCGCTCTTCTCCGCACAGCGAATACGGGACTGTTCTCCCCTTCTCCGGTGGGGGGCGGGAGAAGGCGGCCACTGACGGGTTAATACTGAGCAGGCTATGGGGGCGGAGCTATAGAACTAGTACCATGGCTTTTGAAATTCCCGCTCAATTACCGTCCGGTAAGAATTCAGCGGCCGTGGACAAGCTCCGCCCTCGGCTCATCTGAATGGATGGCTGTGAGTCCCGCCCCCCGGCTCTTCTGAATAAATACATGTGAGCTGCGCCCCTCCTGCTGCTCCGCCCCCGCCTCCCCTCCTGCTCCGCCCTCGGCTCAGCTGAATAGATGGTTGTGAGCCCCGCCCCTCTTGCTGTCTCCGCCCCCCGCTCTTCTCAGAGCCCCCACCTTCTCTAGGACAGAGCTGCCGCATTGTGTGAATACATGGAAGCCTCATGTCCGAGGCGGATTATTCCCTCATTATAGACCACTGATCGGGAGGATGAGGGGAGTAGTGATCGTATACTCGGGAGGATGAGGGGAGTAGTGATCGGCCAGAGAGAAGGATGGGGGGAGTAGTGATCGGCCAGAGAGAAGGATGGGGGGAGTAGTGATCGGCCAGAGAGAAGGATGGGGGAGTAGTGATTGGCTACTGAGGAGGATGGGGGGGGGGGGGGGGGAGAAGTGACCGTGTGCGCCTCCGCTCTGATTGGCTGCTGGCCCTCCCCTCCTCCGACATGAATCGGACATCACCGCTCCTGACCTGCTGCGAGTCCGGGCAGACATTGCTGCTGTAGAGGGTTTGGCCGCTGAATTCTATCCGGACTGTAATCGAGCGTGAATTTCAAAAGCCAGGAGATCAGCCAATCACTGTAAAGCACTTGTCCTATAGCCCCGCCCCCAGCAGCGCTGAGTGGAGATGGCGGGGGGCAGGGAGGATGGAGGCGGTTATCGGTCACGTTCAGCGAGTCCCTGATAGACGGGGGGAGATACAGAGAGCGCTTTTAGAATAAAGGAACTGCTCTTACTAATTAGAGCGCTGAAAGGGTTAACCCGCCTCCTGTGAGCAGAGGTGGAGAATGGAGGGCGGAGTGGAGCTCGTCTCTGGAGGAGGTGGTGGCTCTGAGAAGAGCCTTTGTTGGGTGCGGGGCGCAGATCTAAGCCCTCTCCCCTCGGATCCTGCGGGCCAGCTGGATATCCTTGGGCATGATGGTGACCCGCTTGGCGTGGATGGCGCAGAGGTTGGTGTCCTCGAAGAGCCCGACCAGGTAAGCCTCGCTGGCCTCCTGCAGGGCCATGACGGCCGAGCTCTGGAAGCGAAGGTCGGTCTTGAAGTCCTGGGCGATCTCTCTCACCAGGCGCTGGAAGGGCAGCTTCCGGATGAGCAGCTCGGTGGACTTCTGGTAGCGCCGGATCTCCCGGAGAGCGACGGTCCCGGGCCGGTAGCGGTGAGGCTTCTTGACTCCGCCAGTGGCGGGGGCGCTCTTCCTGGCGGCCTTAGTGGCCAGCTGCTTGCGGGGAGCTTTCCCGCCGGTGGACTTACGGGCTGTCTGCTTGGTTCTGGCCATGGCTCTGCAGAGATCTGTACACAGCAAGAGAATGAGGAGAGGAGCGGACCGTGCAGATCATTTATACTCCCGGCCTCGTCCTCATTGGCTCATGTAAACCACACCCCCTACATCACTATTGGTTTATTCGTACAGTGATGTGCCCGCCAAAACTTCCGTTACCAATCATCGTTCAGAAGAGGCGGAGCTCATCCTATCCGCCAGTCCCAGCTGATGGGCGTGTCTCCAGGTAATAAGCCCCTCCTACATGAAGCGGGAGGTCAGTCTCTTCCCACCGCCTCCTCTTCAGACGAGCTCCACTCCGCCCTTCTGCCCTCGTTCTCCGCTCACAGCGGGCGGGGGCTCCGGCTCCTCTGCGGGCAGGAATAGGGGGCGGGTTAACCCGGTCAGCGCCGCTCTCTTCCGTCTATCACGGCCTCGCTGCTCGGCTGATAACCGCCCCTCACTGCGCCCCGCCCCCTGCTGGTAGTGATGCCGCCGCTGAGTGTACTGTGCGTGCAGGGGGGTCGTGCGCTCTATCCCTGGACACCAGCGCAGCGATGGAGCCGCTCTTCTCCGCACAGTGAATACGGGACTGTTCTCCCCTTCTCCGGTGGGGGGCGGGAGAAGGCGGCCACTGACGGGTTAATACTGAGCAGGCTATGGGGGCGGAGCTACAGAACAAGTACGTTACAGTGATTGGCTGATCTCTGGCTTTTGAAATTCCCGTTCAGCGGCCGTGGAGGAGCAGTCCATTACACACAGGGGACGAACCGTCTACAGCAGCAATGTTTGCCCGTACTCGCAGCAGGTCAGGAGCGGCAAGTGCCCCTGTGTGTAATGGACTGCTCCTCCACGGCCGCTGGATTCTGACCGGACTGTAATTGAGCGGGAATTTCAAAAGCCAGAGATCAGCCAATCACTGTAAAGCACTTGTTCTATAGCTCCGCCCCCTTCTCCTGCTCTCTGCGCTGGTGTCCGGGGATAGAGCGCACGGCGGGGCTCACATCATCCATTAGCAGATCACTACTGCCCTCATCCTCCTCACTGGCTGACCACTACTCCCCTCATCCTCCTCAGTACCATATAACTACTGCCCTCATCCTCCTCACTGGCTGACCACTACTCCCCTAATCATCCTCAGTACCATATAACTACTTCCCTCATCCTCCTCAGTGTCCAATCACTACTCCCCCCATCCTTCTCTCTGGCCGATCACTACTCCCCCCATCCTCCCGAGTATACGATCACTACTCCCCTCATCCTCCGGATCAGTGGTCTATAAGGAGGGAATAATCCGCCTCGGACATGAGGCTTCCATGTATTCACACAATGCGGCAGCTCCGTCCTAGAGAAGGGGGGGGCTCTGAGAAGAGCGGGGGACGGAGCAGCAGGAGGGGCGGGGCTCACATCATCCATTGAGCTGAGCCTGTTGACGGAACAGCCGGAGGGGCGGGGCTCATATCCATTCAGCTGAGCCTGTGGGCGGAGCAGTAGGAGGGGCGCGGCCCACGGGCACATAACGGCTGCGGGGTCCAGAGCTCTGCTATTGGCTGGGAGAGCTCAGGATCTCGTTGCTCATTTGAATTTCCCGCCTATAGTTGAGCTGCTGATTTACAGGTGGAGCCGGTCATGTGACCTGTACCAGCGCCGCTCATTGGCGGGACGGATTAACCCCTCAGTCTCCGAGCACAGCTCGTCTCGTAGCTGCGGTGGAGAACACCCGGGGCTCGGGATTTACAGATTATTGGGGGGTTTCTGTAATGTAGACCTCCGGCTGTACTGAGCACAGGGCGCCGCTGATCTCCTGATGGGCGGGCGGTGTTAACCCCTCAGTGGAATTGTAGCTCCTCCCCGGGAAGATGTGGGCGGCTCTGAGAAGAGCCTTTGTGCTGTGAGGACGGAGGCGGCGGCGGCAGCATTAACCCCCGAAGCCGTAGAGAGTGCGGCCCTGGCGCTTGAGCGCGTAGACCACGTCCATGGCGGTGACGGTCTTCCTCTTGGCGTGCTCGGTGTAGGTGACGGCGTCCCGGATGACGTTCTCCAGGAAGACCTTCAGCACCCCGCGAGTCTCCTCATAGATGAGGCCGGAGATGCGCTTGACGCCTCCCCTGCGAGCTAGGCGGCGGATGGCAGGCTTGGTGATGCCCTGGATGTTATCACGGAGCACCTTCCTGTGCCGCTTGGCGCCGCCTTTCCCGAGCCCTTTCCCTCCTTTACCGCGACCAGACATCTTCTAGGTGTGAGGAGCAGAGAGCAGTGACTGCTCAGCCCAGAGCCCTCCTTTATATGGAGCATGGGCGGACCTGAAAGAGAACTGGGGGCGGGGCTGTTCCTGAACTCCAGGCCCCGCCCTCCAGCTTTGATTGGCTGAGCTCAGAAGTGCTGGTGGTTTTCATTTTCCAGCCTCCATGTTACCAGCCTGTAAATTACATCATATCCTTCGCATTAAAATAAAGTCTCTATATTATATTATCAACCTCCACATTATATTACAGCCTCCATACTACCAGCCTCTGCATTACATTACAGCCTCCATACTACCAGCCTCCACATTCTATTACAGCCTCTGCATTACATTATAGCCTCCACCTTATATTACAGCCTCCATATTACATTATCTTCCTCCACATTACATTACAGCCTCCATACTACCAGCCTCCACATTACATTACCAGGCTCCACATAATATCACAGCCTCCACATTACATTACAGCCTCCATATTATATTACAGCTTCCACAATATATTACAGCCTCCATATTATATTATCAACCTCAACATTATATTACAGCCTCCATATTATATTATCAATCTCAACATTATATTACAGCCTCCATTTTTAAAGCCTCCACATTACATAATAGTCTCCACATTACATCACAGCCTCTATATTATCATCCTCAACATTATATTACAGCCTCCATTTTTACAGCATCTACATTATATTACAGCCTCCATATTAATGGCCTCCACATTACATCACATTCTCCATATTATATTATCAACCTCAACAACATATTACAGCCTCTACATTACATTATAGCCTCCACATTATCTTACAGCCTAAAAATTACCAGCCTCCATGTTACATTACCGGCCTCCACATTATATTACAGCCTCCGTATCACCATCCTCTACATTACAGTCTCCATGTTACATTACCAGCCTCCACATTATATTACAGACTCCATATTACCGTCCTCTACATTACATCACATCCTAAACATTACATTACAGCCTCCATACTAACAGCCTCCACATTACATCACAGCCTCTACATTATATTACAGCCTTCATATTACCAGCCTCTGCATTACATTACAGCCCTCAAATTATATTACAGCCTCCATATTACCAGCCTCCATATTATATTATCAACCTCAACAACATATTACAGCCTCTACATTAGATTATAGCCTCCACATTATTTTACAGCCTAAATATTACCAGCCTCCATGTTATATTACAGCCTCCGTATTAACGGCCTCTACATTACAGTCTCCATGTTAAATTACCGGCCTCCACATTATTTTACAGACTCCATATTACTGGCCTCTACATTACATCACGGCCTAAACATTACATCACAGCCTCCACATTATATGACAGCCTCCAAACTACCAGCCTCCACATTACATTATATTACAGCCTCCATACTACCAGCCTCCACATTTTATCACAGCCTTAATAGTACCAGCCTCTGCATTACATTACAGCCTCCAAATTATATTACAGCCTCTACATTACATTACAGCCTCCACATTAAATTGCAGACTCCATATAACCGTCCTCTACATTTCATCACAGACTAAAAATTATGTTACAGCCTCCATATATTCAGCCTCCAGATTATATCACAACCTCCATATAACTAGCCTCTACAGTACATTACAGCCTCCATACTACCAGCTTCCACATTACATTACAGCCTCTATATTTCATTACTGGCCTACACATTATATTACAGCTTCCATATTACCGGCCTCTACATTAAAGTCTCCATATTATATTACATTACTGGCCTCCACATTATATTACAGCCTCTGTATTACCCGCCTCTACATCACATCTACATCACATCACAGCTTAAACATTATGTTACAGTCTCCATATGTTCAGCCTCCACATTAGATCACAGCCTCCACATTAATTGACAACCTCCATATTACCAGCCTGTAAATTACATTATATCCTCTGCATTATATTAACGTCTCTATATTATATTTTTAACCTCAACATTATATTACAGCCTCCTTATTTACAGCCTCCACATTACATTATAGCCTCCACATGATATTACAGACTTCATACCATATTACAGACTCAACATAATATTACAGCGTCCATATTACCAGCCTCCACAAGATATTACAGCATTCATCTTACAGACTCCACATTATATAACAGCGTCCATATTACCGGCCTCCACATTATATTACAACCTCCACATTATATTACAAACTCCACATTACATTACAAGCGTCCACATTATCTAACAGCCTTCACATTACATTACAGCCTCCACATTATAATTACAGCCTCAATATTATATTACAGCCTTCATATTACATTACAGCCTCTATATTATATTACAGCCTCCACATAATATTACAGACTCCATATTACCAGGCCTCACAATATATTAAAGCCTTGACATTACCAGCCTCCACATTATTACAGCCTCCACAACATATTACAGCCTCCATATTATCAGGCTCCACATGATATTACAGCCTCCACAAGATATTACAGCCTCCATATTACCAGGCTTCACAAGATATTACAGCCTCCCTATTACCAGGCTCCACATTACATTATAGCCTCCATATTATATTACAGCCTTCACATTACATTACAGCCTCCACATTACATTATACCCTCCATGTTATATCATAGTCTCTACATTACATTATAGCCTCCATATTATATTACAGCCTACATGTTATATTACAGCCTCCATATTATATTACTGCTTCCACATTATATTACAGCCTCCAAATTACATTACAGCCTCTACATTACATTATAGCCTCCATATTATATTACAGCCTACACGTTATATTACAGCCTCCACATTACATTACGGCCTCCATATTATATTACAGCTTCCACATTATATTACAGCCTCCATATTACCAGGCTCCACATTATATTACAGCCTCCACATTACATTACAGCCTCCATTTTATATTAAAGCCTCCATATTATATTACAGCCTCCACATTACATTATAGCCTCCATATTATATTACAGCCTCCATATTACATTATAGCCTTCATAATATTTTATAGCCTCCACATTATATTACAGCCTCCACTTTACATTATAGCCTCCATATTATATTACAGCTTCTACATTATATTACAGCCTCCATATTACCAGGCTCCACATTATATTACAGCCTCCATATTACCAGGCTCCACATTTTATTACTGCCTCCATACTACCAGGCTCCACATTATATTACAGCCTCCACATTAAATTACAACCTCCATATTATATTACAGCTTCCACATTATATTACATCCTCCATATTACTAGGCTCCACATTACATTACAGCCTCCATATTACCAGGCTTCACATTGTATCACAGCCTTCATATTACCAGGCTCCACATTATATTACAGCCTCCTTATTACCAGGCTCCACATTATATTACAGCCTCCACATTACATTATAGCCTCCATATTATAATACAGCCTCCACATTACATTATAGCCTTCATATTATTTTATAGCCTCCACATTATATTACAGCCTCCACTTTACATTATAGCCTCCATATTATATTACAGCTACCACATTATATTACAGCCTCCATATTACTAGGCTCCACAATACATTACAGCCTCCATATTACCAGGCTTCACATTATATCACAGCCTTCATATTACCAGGCTCCACATTATATTACAGCTTCCATATTACCAGGCTCCACATTATATTACAGCCTACAGATTTCAGCCTTCACACTATAGTACAGCCTCCATATTACCAGGCTCCACATTATTTTACAGCCTCCACATTAAATTACAGCCTCCATATTACCAGTCTCCACATGATATTACAGCCTCCATATTATATTACAGCCTCCACATTATATTACAGCCTCCATATTATATTATAGCCTCCATATTATATTACAGCCTCCACATTACATTACAGCCTCCATATTACCAGTCTCCACATGATATTACAGCCTCCACATTACATTACAGCCTCCATATTACCAGTCTCCACATGATATTACAGCCTCCACATTATATTACAGCCTACAGATTTCAGCCTTCACACTATAGTACAGCCTCCATATTACCAGGCGGTCCTCATTAAGGTCTTACTGGGGGGGCTGTTGTGTGTGGGGGGATGGGGGGGGGGGATAGAAGCATCACCAGCATCACATGCATCAACTTCCGTCCATAATGAGCAGCTTTCTTCAGCCGCCCTCTGAAGAAACCGCCCAGCTCCAGCAGCAGGACATCCAGCAGAACCTGAACCAGCAGGCGGTGACATACTTGGACTGCACCCTGTAACCCATGATCCAAGATCTCCTGGACTTCTGGGCATGCAAACTTGATGTGTGGCCCCAACTGGGCGAGTTTTCCATGGACATGCTTTCCTGCCCGGCCAGAGCAGGTGCTCGGTGCGGCGGGGGGCACAGATACCCCTGAGAGAACTCGCCTTTCCTTCCAAAATGTTTAGTGACAAATAGAGTTGAGCGGACACCTGGTTGTTCGAGTTCGGCCGAACTTCACAAAAAAGTTCGAGTTCGGGACCCGAACTTGACCCCGAACCCAAACCCCATTGAAGTCAATGGGGACAATGAATGCCACCAGCAGCGCGTCTACCAGCGTGCGCTTGTACACGCGCATCTTACGATCACGCTCCAGTGAGGGAATTAAGGACGGTACGTTGTCCGTGTAATGGGGATCCAGCAGCGTGGCCACCCAGGAATCAGCACAAGTTAGAATGTGGGCACCTCGGCGGTCGTTGCGGAGACACTGCAGCATGTAATCGCTCATGTGTGCCAGGCTGCCCAGAGACAACGACAAGCTGTCCTCTGTGGGAGGTGTATCGTCTGTGTCCTCTGTATCCCCCCAGCCACGCACCAGTGATGGCCATGAGCTGGTCTGGGTGCCACCCTGCTGTGAACATGGTTCCTCCTCCTCCATCTCCTCCTCCTCATCCTCCAGAACTGTGCCCTGGCTGGACAATTGTGTATCTTGGGTTTGTGGGTGCAGGAACCCACCCTCGGAGCCACTTGGGAATGACTGGCCGGAAACCCTACGAAATAATCCCTCTTCCTCCTCCTGTGCCACATCCACATCCATTAGGTTGAGGAGGCGGTGGATGTGGCGGTGTAGGTGGAAGCGGCGGTGGAGGAGGAGGAGGAGGAGGTAGCCTACACTGCTTTTTGGTTTTACATTTTTTTAATTTTTTTTTTTTAATTAGGGTATGTCGTCGCAATTCATGCGACTCTCCTTCTTCTTTGTGTGGTGCCAAATCAATTAGAAGTATAAGTATGTGCATGCCATACAGCTTTATAATGAGACCAGACACGCTAGTTGGTTTCATGAAAGCATCTTCTCATCTTCCTTGAGCATGGTAGAAGAGCAGGCGAGAGAGCCTTTTATTCACAGTACATTCCCTTAAATAGCAGACATGACATCACAAAAGGGGTGTTCCTTAAGAAGAGACTATTGGCTACTTAACCTGATAGGAGTGGTTTCACTGAGTCTATAGGTGTATTTGAAGACTGTAATGTAATCCCCTCTTTCCCCCTCCCTCATTGACCTTCTCATACATATTGTTTGCAGCCATCTAGTGGACAGAAATGTGTACTACATAATATTCTCATTATATATTCATAAAATCATAAATCCTTCTCTCACAAATCCCTCCTTTTGCGGGAAATAGACCAGAGGTGAACAGGCAAAAGTGAGGTACTCTCCCAACGCCCTAAACAGCGAAGAGCTGGACTTTCCTTATTGCTTCACCAGGTCCCCCCAACTCCCTTTCGGGTTTGCCTTCACCTTGTCCTATTTACACCGCAACCACCAACAAGGTTTTATTTATTTAAGGATGGAATAATCTTTGTCTTTGACAGGGGCACAGCACATATACATAGTGTGGGAATGGATGTATTATACATTTTCCAAACCAATTTTCCTAAAATGTAGAACTATATGACAGCCTGTTAAAACCAAATTCTAATAACATTGTAGTCGCTGAACCAGTTCCCAAAACATTATTCTGGCCATGATATTAATTTCAGAATTTTTCCCGTCAGTTCATTTGATAAAGTTCATCAGTTTCTTCAGATCCTTGGTGATCCTTCCATCAGGGGCAGTGTTGTCCAGGATGTAGATGCAGCCGTTCTTGTAGACCCCTCCTTTTTCTGCTGTCAAGGACCAGTCGGTTCTGTAGAGTCATCACTGGAAAAGAGCTCAGTTGTTCCACCATTCTCTGCACAGCATCACAGATATAATTCACAAATCTCTGTTGATGACAATAGAGATGTTAATCCAATCAAAAAAATTATTATTATTATTTTTATTTTTACTAATCATGGGAATTAATGACTCGAATCCTGCAACTATCTGACTTTTTGCTTTAAATTAATCAGAAACTCTTCTACAGATTCCTATGGCATCCATGTATAAACGTGAGTCAAAAGATGTAGGCAGGGACCTCCTTAGTCGTGACCGGACATTGTTTTCTGATTTGATCCCACTCAGGAGGTGAGAATAGAATAAATGGCATCAGTACCCGATCAGGACTTGATCAGGGTACATTGACCTCTTCATTCCACCTGCATCCTGGGTCGGAGTTTCAAATCTCCACACAATCACCAGATATCTGCGTTTTGATAATTTTGGTTGATAAACCAACTGTCAGGGTAAACGTTAGAGTCACTACTTGTCATCTTCAGCTGAATTATGTAAGAACAATATCCTGGAGGGAAAACACCAAAGGGCTTTCCTGTATAAATCCTGTCTCTAAGGTCAGTTTGTCATTATATTTTAAATTTGGCCAAATATTTAATGTCAATTATAGGTAAGGATGTAGGAGCCACAGATGCTACTGAACTTTGAGGTATCTCCCTTACCAACATTCTAGATTTGCCTAGGGGATCTTGGTCACTTACACACGCTCCTAACACATATATCCCCGAATCCTGTTGTATAGGATTTCTAATGGACAGGAACAGAGGATTACACTCATCATGTTTACAGCTGTTTGGTGGGGTTCCCTTCAGGATAGTCATCCTTTGCGACAAACCTTCAGCTTTACTGACTCTAGAGGTAGTTTCCACTGGTTTATATTCACAACACTTCAGACTAGTACTCCATTCTGTTAATCTCCAATATCCACAGTTGGTATGGTCATATTTAAATACAATTACCATAGACTGGGTCAGTCCCCGTCACACAGATGTACTTATCAGACCAAAACCAAGTGTCCTATCTGTCATCTGTCTTACAGTCCACTATACTGCAAAAGTCAGCTTAGTTGTTCCTGACTCATCTTGATAATATATCACCGTTGGAATCTGATTTGACTGTGATTTCCCTTTGTACAATATGGAACAAACAATAAGGCATGAAACAACATTATGGCTCTTATAGTCCTGGCACTTGATTGCAATACGATCAGTTTCTCCTTGCAATTCGACAGCAGTGGCGGCGGTCATCAGGACTTGATGTAGATCTTCAAACCGTAGCTCTAGGACTTTCCACCCGTCTCTTGTTTCACCACTATCCAATCTCCTGATTGTGAAGAATGAATCGCTTCTATACAGTCCGGATTCTAGGAAACAACTAAAACTTGGAAATACACATTAGACAATAAACTTGTGCAACAGACAACATAATTTGGAAAACTACTATGCTGCATCTGGAACTATTGGGGAAATAGACACCTAATCCAGGAGCATTCCCAAAGAGTACTTCATAAGGACTTAGGCCTATCTTCCGGTTAGATGTATATCGGATGAAGAAAAACCCCAGGGATAGGTACTCTCACCTCAGTCAGTATCTTTTAGCTGTAGCCTTCGCTACAGGCCAAATCTCTGAATATCCTGGAAAGAGATCAATACAGACACAGACATGTTCACACTGTTCCACCTTTGTTCCGAATGTAGTCAATCCGCAGTCTCTGAAATGGGTAAGATGACCTTGGCATATGCCTTCCTGGAACTCCCATAGTTCTCCCATCATCATTACAGCAACTAACCTAGTGGCAGCATTGTTGACCCCAGGAGTCATCCACCACAGAACCCAATCACACCTTCTCTCTCTCGATTTGCCCATGTTCTAAATCCATCCTCTTTAGGTAGAGCGCCCTCTAAAGGAAGAGTTTATTACCAACTCTCCAGAGTCCTATTATCACTCCTACCTTTATCCTTTGATGTTTCCTTTCAGCCTCTGTAACCTGTATCTGAAAAAGGCAAACTTTTTGGAAGTCCACTGGCCATAAGCCATCCTTTATCACACAGATTTCCACTTAGGGTAGACTTCAGGTAATAATGTAACCTCTACCTTCTCAGGCAGCATCAGGGCATCAAACATCTTTCATACACTCAGCATTCATTATTGATGGGCTTAGCCATGGATCCAACAAAATCTCTGCTTCACTAGATTAGACCATAATAATGAGTGATACCGAAGGCATACCTGGATGTTAGCAGTCTTACCCTCAGCCATCTTACCAACCTCAGCGAGTGTCTTCAGCTCTGTCTCCTGCACTACCATTGCTGGACGGAGTGGTTCTTTCTTGACAACATCAGATTAAGTAGGAACAGCATATCCTGTCCGAAATGATCCATCTTCCAGGAACCTGAAATGATCTACCAGAAACTCAAAAATGTGGTTATTAATTGGAGACATTAAATTTGAATTTTTAATATTTTATATTTTTATTTACTACTCCCAGCCTCCCCCCTTCCAGATGCAGCAGAGTGATCGGATCTAATTTTTGCACACCCTTAAGACGGTGATTAATTGGTGAGAGGATTAGGAATTGCATTACTATATGCTCCTACACATGTGATACTATCCTTAGCCATGAGAGATCATGGAACATGTTTGCTATGAGGCAATGTAATTAGATCCCAAGGACTGTATAGAATAACAGGGATCCAGTATTTGATTCAGGGTTGTTAATTTCCTATGGGCGTTTCATTTGAAGGGCTGAACATTTGTCTTCCTCCCACGGGCGAGGAAGTAGGCAAGTACCTACAAAGTCTTCCCCCCCCCCTTGTGGGGAGGACTGATATGCAGCCACCCCCGCCTTAGGTCTTTGTTTGATTTAACTTTAACAATATGACAAAATAGGGACAAAATGAATTTCTCTCAAGCCTAGCCAACACTAGACCTTTCTAGATGATTCTCAAGATCATACACAAAGGCAGCACTTAGGATTTTCTCATGCATAGATAAGGTAATCTCAAAAATCCAAATCCACCCAACTTTTCTGGAGTCTAGTGAAAACTTTTTTTTTTTTTTTTTTTTTTTTCACACTCTCTGTCCTGAGGACAATGTGACTGACTGATGATCTAAACACTTCATCACAGACTCACTGATCTTCACTATGCATTAAATCCCCAGCTCTACATTGGACTCAATTTTCCAAATCTCATAAATAATATGAGAAAACTCTCCATATTTTAACTAATTTTCTATAAAGCAGCATAAGTAAGTCCTCTGAATTGGGAATTCTACTCATCATGGCCAGCATCTCACTAGGGGACCAAGGGCGATACACAGGCTCATCAGGGATGTCATTTGGACCCCTGAGAGGAGCAGCTCCAGGGTTTAGGTACCTAGGCGTACGATAGGATAGATTAGGTCGAGGTGGATTTGGCGTAGATGATATAACAGGGGATACTGGGTGCATCAGATTTCGCATATCCAAAAATGATGCTGGATACCCTATACTTTCCTGTGATAGAAATCCACTCAAGTCTGAAGTCGGACTTAAAATGGGTGCATTCCTAGATTGAGTAGACTGGTCTGGAATATTTCTAGTAGGCATCATAGGGGCAATTACTGCAGGTACATTTTTAACTGATGGGACATACAATTGGGAAGGGTTATTGGCAGACATCACTGGATATAATCCAGTGTTGGGAATTGTGTCCTGTCTTTGAAATCCACAGACAACACATATGCTATTTGTCTCAGCATTCCTGTGATTGCACACACACATCCATCCCCCATAAGGAGGCGGTTGCTGCTCTATGTAGTATACGGGAGTTGTAATACCCGTTACTACCAAAGGTCACTTGGTGTGCTGTCGTCCCTCCTTAATTATGGAGAAGTTGGTATATGTCAGTTTTATAAAATGTAATGTAATGTGTGTATTTTCCTGTCACTGAAACTTGCACTTACAGGCCTGCTAGGGGTGTAATTACAACTTCTAGTCCATAGAGGGAGCTAGGGAGCCCTAGTTTATATAAGGCCAGACAGGGAAGTGCAAGGGAGACGGAGTCTAGTTTCAGTAAGCTACAGTTGGAGATTAGACAATGTCTGAGACAAGTCCAGGCCTGAAGCCTGCTGTTCAGGAGAAGATTCCCTCCTGAATACCCATATGCAGAAGCAGGAACATCTTAGCCTAAGGGCCTGAGGAACCATTCAGAAGCTAGGAGAGACTGAGGCAAAGATCAGAGGAGCCAGAGGTACTAAGAAAGACAGAGGAGGTACTTATCTAAGCCCAAATCAAGGATATAAAGCCAGACTTAGGTTAATGGGCCTTGGTGAAGAATTGCTACATTCCAGGATCAGACAGAGTTAGAGTGCAAGCTCCTTTGCTGCAAGTCCTGTGTTCAACACTCTGTAATTACCCTGCTGTACTGAATTGCCTGCATCGACCGAATTGCAAAATCGACTGTATGCTGAGGAACTGCGTTTCCAATATTGTCTCTGCCTGCAAACTACTAAAGTTGAAGTTCTGTTTAAGACTACGTTTCCTCAATTTATTCCTGCATCCGCAAACGGCGTGCCACCGTTTACTTGGCACTGGCGTCACGAACTATTTCTACCTATACCTGCCCTTGCAGAGAGTCAGCTGTACCAGGTTAGTGTATATTGCACTACATCACTCAGAAACACCTATTGCACACAACTTGAGTACACTGCACCTCTCTTTTGGCGTCACGAACAGGATACGCACGCTTTATAGTGCAAGAAGCGTGAACTTTGTGCCTTACACCGTTGCCCTGTGACCAAAGTGACAATTTTCCTGTTTATTGAAAGTGGACTTTGTGGATTAAAAATCATACCCAAAGTGTGTCAAAAACTTCTAAAAAGCGCTGTACAGTATTGCGCTGCACAGAGGAAGAAAATCGCCGCATTGGAGTGTGGTTTTGTGGACTTTAAACATTCCTACTTGCCGTCAGTGAATAGACAGCGTTTGTACCTAAAGATGGCCGCTGGGCTTGCTGAATTTACTGCTGCGTCACCTTCATCCCGAAAAGGCGGGAAAAATTGGCGCCTTTCTGAGGAAAAAGCGGGAAGAAGGTCAAGGGCAGGCGCCACGGCTTATCTGGACATTTGCATGTCTGCCAGCATGGACACCGCCCTCCATATACTGGAATACCTGGGGGGCGGCCTCCCAGTGCAGTGGGAGGAGCTGGCTGCGGTAATTGACGCGACCCTATCGCTCTCCTCAGAAGGATCGAGCATGTTGGATTGTGAGCAGAGTGTTGCTGCAGCGTCCGCACCTGTAATTGAAAAAATGACCGACACCGGTGTAGAGCCAGAAGAGGCTCCACCGGCCTACGCTCCGGGACCGGAGCAACCCGCCTGCCGCACCAGGGAGAAAGAACCCGAGCCCTACTATGGCTCATGGAGGGACTTTTTTCAGCCATCGTTCAAATGGTCTTCCCTGATGGCGGAGATCCGAGAGGCCGCTATCAAGCGGAACATAAAGACTAAGATCGTGTATGAGGAATTGACCAAGACCATCCACGAGAAGCATACGCACACCCAACCCCGCCTGGAAAGGAGAAAGGGAGTGGTGCTGTCGTTTGACAAATCCCGTGGCTACGGGTTTATTCAGGACTATCTTACTGGCAGAGACCTCTATGTCAATCGAAGGTCTGTCAAAAGAGACTACCTCCCTTCGTACCAGCACAGCCTCCGCGAGGGAGAGGAAGTGGAGTACACCCCTGCCGAGGGCCTGCGAGGCCCCTATGCGACTGCTGTGACCCGTCCGAAGCGAGGACCTGAGGATTGGGAGGCAGAAGAAGGAGAAGACTACTCTGGCTGCGAGCGAGAACCGGAACGCTCTCCAGAGCCGGCCCATCATGCCTTTCAGGAGCGGAGCTCCTTCATCGGGCCGAACGTCTTCTGGCAGCCAACCGTGTTGGAGAAATGGGTGAGCCCCTATCCTTCCCCCGAGCTGCCTCGTCGGGAGAAGACAATATCTGAGCTGGAACAGTTAAAAGGACTTAGTGCTACCTTTGAGAACATCCGGATGGGACGGAGACCAGATGCAAGTCCAGAACCTGAAGAGGCCGAGTCTGCGTCATCGGTGACTGTACCTGCGCCGGCGGCGCCAGCAGAGAACAGCGACTCCGACACAGAGAGTATCGGTGAGCAGATCGTCCGGCTGGAGGAGAAGTGGCGGGAGTTGCGTAAGACCTACACCGCCAGGATCCAGACACCGCCGAGGAAGGATGAGGTAAGGGTGCCTGTCACCACCCGCCGACCGCCTTCTGTTGTCACCGCTCCGTCAGTGCCCCAGACCGGACCCGCGATTGCCGTGAATTGCTGCACCCAGAGCACCGGACCGCTTGCTGCGGCGGCGCCAAGCACGTCACACCCTGCAGTGATCATGCCAGGGCCGGCACGGTCCATCAGAGGGTTCACCCCTAGGCCTATGGGGCCGATACCTATTAGGGGCCCCTTTACCCTGCAGCTACCCCCTGATACAGTCATGTGGGCCCATCCTCCTGTAGAGGAATACTACAGACGATACCTGCCAGCAGAGCAAAGTGGATATGATGTGCCACTGTAGTCAGCCTGCTAGGCCTTTGATTTATTTCTTCATAAGAAGTTGATGTTAACCCTTCCAGGACAAGAGTCCTATGTTGCTGGTCCTTTGTTGCAGCTGCCAGTTTGTCCACGGCTCAGTGGTAGGTGTTGACCACTGAAATTACAAAGTCAGCAAGGCCAGGCTTGTTTCCAGGACCTCCTGCCTGCTTTTGCTACCCACGCCAAGTTGTGCCTGTTCCTTTGTTGCACCTTTTACCCTTCACCCCCTTTTCAGGTTGATCAGGGGTGTTACAACACTTGTCTTTGCTGTCCATTTTATTGTGCAACCAGTTACCAAGGAACCGTGTCCGGAGACAGACTCAAAAGTACCTGAGCCTCTGAGATTCTTACTCTTTTAAAAGTATTGTGCCCAGAGATGGACTCCACCGCATGAGAGCCTCTGTGATTTAATAAGAAATAACCTGGGTACGGACTCATGTTTGTTATTTGAGCCTCCAAGAACTTTTATACCGTTTTCTACTGTTTTACCATGGACTTATTCATTGTCATGGACTATCCTGGTTCTAATGTTACGCTGTGCCAGGTCAGCGCCCCCGTTCCATTCACTATCCTGAGAGAAGAGAACGACGCCCCTTGTCACTACCCTTCACCTTTGCCAATTGGACCTGATGTAAATGTAAATGCAGATGAATGACATATATGTATGCCTGCATGTCTCTATTTTCTATTTCAGGTAGAGTTTCCAGTTGGGAGATCCATGATGGAGTACGAGGTCGTACTCAGCTTAAAGCAGTGGGGTATGTAGTATACGGGAGTTGTAATACCCGTTACTACCAAAGGTCACTTGGTGTGCTGTCGTCCCTCCTTAATTATGGAGAAGTTGGTATATGTCAGTTTTATAAAATGTAATGTAATGTGTGTATTTTCCTGTCACTGAAACTTGCACTTACAGGCCTGCTAGGGGTGTAATTACAACTTCTAGTCCATAGAGGGAGCTAGGGAGCCCTAGTTTATATAAGGCCAGACAGGGAAGTGCAAGGCAGACGGAGTCTAGTTTCAGTAAGCTACAGTTGGAGATTAGACAATGTCTGAGACAAGTCCAGGCCTGAAGCCTGCTGTTCAGGAGAAGATTCCCTCCTGAATACCCATATGCAGAAGCAGGAACATCTTAGCCTAAGGGCCTGAGGAACCATTCAGAAGCTAGGAGAGACTGAGGCAAAGATCAGAGGAGCCAGAGGTACTAAGAAAGACAGAGGAGGTACTTATCTAAGCCCAAATCAAGGATATAAAGCCAGACTTAGGTTAATGGGCCTTGGTGAAGAATTGCTACATTCCAGGATCAGACAGAGTTAGAGTGCAAGCTCCTTTGCTGCAAGTCCTGTGTTCAACACTCTGTAATTACCCTGCTGTACTGAATTGCCTGCATCGACCGAATTGCAAAATCGACTGTATGCTGAGGAACTGCGTTTCCAATATTGTCTCTGCCTGCAAACTACTAAAGTTGAAGTTCTGTTTAATCCTACGTTTCCTCAAATTATTCCTGCATCCGCAAACGGCGTGCCACCGTTTACTTGGCACTGGCGTCACGAACTATTTCTACCTATACCTGCCCTTGCAGAGAGTCAGCTGTACCAGGTTAGTGTATATTGCACTACATCACTCAGAAACACCTATTGCACACAACTTGAGTACACTGCACTATGGTAAGAGTTTTAGGGGGTTGGGAAAACCTAGAGGGAGCAGAAGGCACAGTGGGTGGTGCTGATAAGCACATTCCAGCACCTGGTGTAGAGGAGGAACTAACACAAGAAGCAATAGCATTGTTTGTTGGACCACAAGACCCAGGATTACTTACAACAGAGGTGGCGGGGGAAGGGATGCCGCATGGCAAACTGTTCTGTTCTTTGTTACTTACCACACCCAAATCCTCCATCTTACTATACCAATATTGACCATTCTTCTCAATTTCTTTCAATTTTCCATCAGTCACATCTGCAGACAACTTCCATAAGCTTTCATTTAATCTTTCAGTTTCATGCATACCAATTGCCTGCATGAACGATTTTAACTTAGTTACTGAAACTTTTCCTTCTCTTTCTCTCATCAACTGAGCCGCTGTTAACCTTTTTTCACTCTGTCCTGCTACATTCGAATTTCCCATTATTGTAGTTGCACAAAGCTCTAACAATTGCTACTTATCAAACCCGCAAACTTAAGCGTAGTTGCACAAAGCTCAAACGGAATCCAATTACTATAAGTAATCGCCACCGAACCCACAAACTTAAGCGCAGTTGCACACAGCTCAAATGAAATAATAGTATTGACCCCACAATCTCTCAAAGTGAAGACCCCTCGTCAATTCACCGGGATACAAAATCTTAATAACTTCCAATTGCCTATGAGACAATTGGTATTAATCCTTTTCCCAAGGTTCTCGTCAGAACCTTGACTGGGAATTAAATCTACGTCACAGGATATCCGGCTCAGCTGTGTAACAACTTCAGTTTAGTTTCAGCATGTTCCACCACACAAAGAAGGAATATTTCAACAGGTTCTTTTTAACGGACAGATCAGCTATAATTTGAACCCTTATATCGCGATAACACCAATTCAACTCTTGAGAAAACACTTGGGCAAAAGACTCAGAGGAGGTTGTAAGAATAAAAGCTTCTTACCTTACTGCAGTTTATGCCTCGTCTGATGGTTTTACGCAAGTCCTCTCCTGGCGTTTGAATCGGAAGTTATGCAAGCTGTCTGCCCCACGTTGGGCGCCATTTTGTCGTCGCAATTCATGCGACTCTCCTTCTTCTTTGTGTGGTGCCAAATCAATTAGAAGTATAAGTATGTGCATGCCATACAGCTTTATAATGAGACCAGACACGCTAGTTGGTTTCATGAAAGCATCTTCTCATCTTCCTTGAGCATGGTAGAAGAGCAGGCGAGAGAGCCTTTTATTCACAGAACATTCCCTTAAATAGCAAACATGACATCACAAAAGGGGTGTTCCTTAAGAAGAGACTATTGGCTACTTAACCTGATAGGAGTGGTTTCACTGAGTCTATAGGTGTATTTGAAGACTGTAATGTAATCCCCTCTTTCCCCCTCCCTCATTGACCTTCTCATACATATGGTTTGCAGCCATCTAGTGGACAGAAATGTGTACTACATAATATTCTCATTATATATTCATAAAATCATAAATCCTTCTCTCACAGGTACACCCCAAAACATTGGGAAATATAACCTGTGATAACGCCCTCCAGCCGTGCTAAACACACGTTCAGACAATACACCGGCTGCAGGGCAGGCCAGCACCTCCAAGGTGTAAAGGGCAAGCTCAGGCCATGTGCCCAATTTGGAGACCCAAAAGTTGCAGGGGCTGACCCCTGTCAGTCAGTTCATGTAGGCGTGTGCACACTTACTGCTCCACCATGTTACACGTCCCCGTGATGTCCACCATCCATTTGGATATCTGCTCTATTAAGTTTCCATGTTCTTTTCTGCACCTACCATGGTGATCGCGGTTAGCGGCGAATCAGGGTTCCACGCCGGAGAGGGAGCGTGAGAAAGAGAGACCACATCCAAGGGAGATCAATGGCTGCAATGGGATGAAGCCGAAATGTGGGAGAAGCTATTAAAGCAGAAGGATCGAATGAAAGGGCCAATTAAAGACGAATTTTAGAAATGTAAGTCCCTGTCACCTATGCAGAGCAGGGGTTTATTCATGTCAAAAATTTTAAAATGTTCACTGCAGAACACTCCAGTGATGCCCGTGATCTGATTTGGGTGCCACCCTGCTGTGAACGGGGATCCTTCTCCTCATCCTCCAGACCTAGACAGTACGCCTGCTACTGCCCACTGCAGCAAGGGACCGAGCACACCAAAGCCAGCTCCAAGGAGTTCCCTGACGTGGCAGTTCTTCAGACAATGTGCTGACGAGAAGACACAAGTGGTTTGCACGCTGTGCAATCAGAGCCTGAAGCGAGGCATAAACGTTCTCCACCTGAGCACAACCTGCATGACCAGGCATCTAAGTGCAAAGCACGAGCTGCAGTGGAGAAGACACCTCAAAAACCAAGAAAGGTCTCTGGCTCCTCCTGCTTCCTCTTCTGCTGCAGTCGTGGCCTCTTCATCCACCTCTGGAGTGACAGTGCCACCTGCCACCCCGCAGAGGATCTGCAGGCAACACCACCACCTGGGTCACCAAGCATCTCCACAATGTCCCACGGAAGCGTTCAGCTCTCCATATCCCAAACGCTGGAGAGGAAGAGGAAGTACCCCCCTACCCACCCGCCATCCCTGGCCCTGAATGCCAGCATTTCTAAATTACTGGCCTTTGAAATGCTGTCATTCCGTCTGGTGGAGACGGAGAGTTTTAAAGGCCTTATGGCGGTGGCTGTCCCACAGTACGTCGTGCCCAGCCGCCACTACTTTTCCAGGAGAGCCATCCCTTCCCTGCACAACCAAGTGGGGGACAAAATCAGGTGTGCACTGCGCAACGCCATCTGTGGCAAGGTGCACCTGACTATGGATCCGTGGACCAGTAAGCACGGTCAGGGCCGCTATATCTCCATAACAGCACACTGGGTAAATGCAGTGGCGGCTGGGCCTGAGGCGGATAGCAGTTTGGCGCATGTCCCTCACCACCGAGGATTGCAGGGCGCTTCAGTTTGCCTCCTGTTGCTTCCTCCTCCTACTCCGCTTCCTCATCCTCTACCGGCTCCTCATCCGGTCAGCGTAACCCCTTCACCACCAACTTCAGCACAGCCAGGGGGAAACAACAGCAGGCAGTTTTATAACGTATCTGTTTGGGGGACAAACCCCACACCGCGCAGGAGCTGTGGACGGGCCTTGAACAACAGACCGATGAGTGGTTGGTGCCAGTCAGCCTCAAGCCCAGCCTGGTAGTGTGCGATAATGGGCGAAATCTCGTAGCAGCTCTGGGACTAGCCGGTTTGACGCACATCCCTTGCCTGGCGCATGTGCTGAATTTGGTGGTGCAGAGATTCCTTAAACATTACCCTGATATGTCAGAGCTGCTGCATAAAGTGCGGGCCGTCTGTGCGCGCTTCCGGCGTTCTCACCCTTCTGCTGCTCGCCTGTCTGCGCTACAGTGTAACTTCGGCCTTCCCGCTCACCGCCTCATATGCGACCTGCCCACCAGGTGGAACTCCACCTTGCACATGCTGGACAGACTGTGCGAGCAGCAGCAGGCCATAGTGGAGTTTCAGCTGCAGCACGCACGGGTCAGTCGCTCTGCGGAACAGCACCACTTCACCACCAATGACTGGGCCTCCATGCGAGACCTGTGTTCCTCGTTGCGCTGTTTCGAGTACTCCACCAACATGGCCAGTGCCGATAACGCCGTTCTCAGCGTTACTATCCCACTTCTATGTCTCCTTGAAAAAACGCTGCAGGCGATGATGGAAGAGGATGTGGTACAGGAGGAAGAGGGATCATTTCATAGGGTTTCCGGCCAGTCATTCCCAAGTGGCTCCGAGGGTGGGTTCCTGCACCCACAAACCCAAGGTACACAATTGTCCAGCCAGGGCACAGTTCTGGAGGATGAGGAGGTGGAGGATGAGGAGATGGAGGAGGAGGAACCATGTTCACAGCAGGGTGGCACCCAGACCAGCTCATGGCCATCACTGGTGCGTGGCTGGGGGGATACAGAGGACACAGACGATACACCTCCCACAGAGGACAGCTTCTCGTTGCCTCTGGGCAGCCTGGCACACATGAGCGATTACATGCTGCAGTGTCTCCGCAACGACCGCCGAGTTGCCCACATTCTAATTTGTGCTGATTCCTGGGTGGCCGCGCTGCTGGGTCCCCGTTACAAGGACAACGTACCGTCCTTAATTCCCTCACTGGAGCGTGATCGTAAGATGCGCGAGTACAAGCGCACGCTGGTAGACGCGCTGCTGGTGGCATTCATTGTCCCCATTGACTTCAATGGGGTTTGGGTTCGGGGTCAAGTTCTCGTCCCGAACTCGAACTTTTTTGTGAAGTTCGGCCGAACTCGAACATCCAGGTGTCCGCTCAACTCTATTTGTCACTAAACATTTTGGAAGGAAAGGCGAGTTCTCTCAGGGGTATCTGTGCCCCCCGCCGCACCGAGCACCCGCTCTGGCCGGGCAGGAAAGCATGTCCATGGAAAACTCGCCCAGTTGGGGCCACACATGAAGTTTGCATGCCCAGAAGTCCAGGAGATCTTGGATCATGGGTTACAGGGTGCAGTCCAAGTATGTCATCGCCTGCTGGTTCAGGTTCTGCTGGATGTCCTGCTGCTGGAGCTGGGTGGTTTCTTCAGAGGGCGGCTGAAGAAAGCTGCTCATTATAGACGGAAGTTGATGCATATGATGCTGGTGATGCTTCTATCCCCCCCACACACACAACAGCCCCCCCAGTAAGACCTTAATGAGGACCGCCTGGTAATATGGAGGCTGTACTATAGTGTGAAGGCTGAAATCTGTAGGCTGTAATATAATGTGGATGCTGTAATATCATGTGGAGACTGGTAATATGGAGGCTGTAATGTAATGTGGAGGCTGTAATATAATATGGAGGCTATAATGTAATGTGAAGGCTATAATATAATATGGAGGCTGTAATATAATGTGGAGGCTGTAATATAATATGGAGGCTGTAATATCATGTGGAGACTGGTAATATGGAGGCTGCAATTTATTGTGGAGGCTGTAATATAATGTGTAGCCTGGTAATATGGAGGCTGTAATATAATGTGGAGCCTGGTAATATGGAGGCTGTAACATAATGTGGAAGCTGTAATATAATATGGAGGCTGTAATATAATGTGGAGACTATAAAAAAAATATGAAGGCTATAATGTAATGTGGAGGCTGTAATATAATATGGAGGCTATAATGTAATGTGGAGGCTGTAATATAATGTGGAGCCTGGAAATATGGAGGCTGTAATATAATGTGGAAGCTGTAATATAATATGGAGGCTATAATGTAAAGTGGAGGCTGTAATATAATATGGAGGCTATAATGTAATGTGGAGGCTTTCATATAATATGGAGGCCGTAATGTAATGTGGAGGCTGTAATATAACGTGTAGGCTGTAATATAATATGGAGGCTATAATGTAATGTGGAGGCTGTAATGTAATTTGGAGGCTGTAATATAATGTGGAAGCAGTAATATAATATGGAGGCTGTAACGTGTAGGCTGTAATATCATATGGAGGCTATAATGTAATGTGGAGACTATAATATAACATGGAGGCTATAATGTAAAGTGGAGGCTGTAATATAATGTGGAGGCTATAATGTAAAGTGGAGGCTGTAATATAATGTGGAGGCTATAAAATAATATGAAGGCTATAATGTAATATGGAGGCTGTAATATAATATGGAGGCTATAATATAATATGGAGGCTATAATGTAATCTGGAGGCTTTAATATATTAAATCTCCCAAAGTGAAGACCCCTCGTCAATTCACCGGGATACAAAATCTTAATAACTTCCAATTGCCTATGAGACAATTGGTATTAATCCTTTTCCCAAGGTTCTCGTCAGAACCTTGACTGGGAATTAAATCTACGTCACAGGATATCCGGCTCAGCTGTGTAACAACTTCAGTTTAGTTTCAGCATGTTCCACCACACAAAGAAGGAATATTTCAACAGGTTCTTTTTAACGGACAGATCAGCTATAATTTGAACCCTTATATCGCGATAACACCAATTCAACTCTTGAGAAAACACTTGGGCAAAAGACTCAGAGGAGGTTGTAAGAATAAAAGCTTCTTACCTTACTGCAGTTTATGCCTCGTCTGATGGTTTTACGCAAGTCCTCTCCTGGCGTTTGAATCGGAAGTTATGCAAGCTGTCTGCCCCACGTTGGGCGCCATTTTGTCGTCGCAATTCATGCGACTCTCCTTCTTCTTTGTGTGGTGCCAAATCAATTAGAAGTATAAGTATGTGCATGCCATACAGCTTTATAATGAGACCAGACACGCTAGTTGGTTTCATGAAAGCATCTTCTCATCTTCCTTGAGCATGGTAGAAGAGCAGGCGAGAGAGTCTTTTATTCACAGTACATTCCCTTAAATAGCAGACATGACATCACAAAAGGGGTGTTCCTTAAGAAGAGACTATTGGCTACTTAACCTGATAGGAGTGGTTTCACTGAGTCTATAGGTGTATTTGAAGACTGTAATGTAATCCCCTCTTTCCCCCTCCCTCATTGACCTTCTCATACATATGGTTTGCAGCCATCTAGTGGACAGAAATGTGTACTACATAATATTCTCATTATATATTCATAAAATCATAAATCCTTCTCTCACAGGTACACCCCAAAACATTGGGAAATATAACCTGTGATAACGCCCTCCAGCCGTGCTAAACACACGTTCAGACAATACACCGGCTGCAGGGCAGGCCAGCACCTCCAAGGTGTAAAGGGCAAGCTCAGGCCATGTGCCCAATTTGGAGACCCAAAAGTTGCAGGGGCTGACCCCTGTCAGTCAGTTCATGTAGGCGTGTGCACACTTACTGCTCCACCATGTTACACGTCCCCGTGATGTCCACCATCCATTTGGATATCTGCTCTATTAAGTTTCCATGTTCTTTTCTGCACCTACCATGGTGATCGCGGTTAGCGGCGAATCAGGGTTCCACGCCGGAGAGGGAGCGTGAGAAAGAGAGACCACATCCAAGGGAGGTCAATGGCTGCAATGGGATGAAGCCGAAATGTGGGAGAAGCTATTAAAGCAGAAGGATCGAATGAAAGGGCCAATTAAAGACGAATTTTAGAAATGTAAGTCCCTGTCACCTATGCAGAGCAGGGGTTTATTCATGTCAAAAATTGTAAAATGTTCACTGCAGAACACTCCAGTGATGCCCGTGATCTGATTTGGGTGCCACCCTGCTGTGAACGGGGATCCTTCTCCTCATCCTCCAGACCTAGACAGTACGCCTGCTACTGCCCACCGCAGCAAGGGACCGAGCACACCAAAGCCAGCTCCAAGGAGTTCCCTGGCGTGGCAGTTCTTCAGACAATGTGCTGACGAGAAGACACGAGTGGTTTGCACGCTGTGCAATCAGAGCCTGAAGCGAGACATAAACGTTCTCCACCTGAGCACAACCTGCATGACCAGGCATCTAAGTGCAAAGCACGAGCTGCAGTGGAGAAGACACCTCAAAAACCAAGAAAGGTCTCTGACTCCTCCTGCTTCCTCTTCTGCTGCAGTCGTGGCCTCTTCATCCACCTCTGGAGTGACAGTGCCACCTGCCACCCCGCAGAGGATCTGCAGGCAACACCACCACCTGGGTCACCAAGCATCTCCACAATGTCCCACGGAAGCGTTCAGCTCTCCATATCCCAAACGCTGGAGAGGAAGAGGAAGTACCCCCCTACCCACCCGCCATCCCTGGCCCTGAATGCCAGCATTTCTAAATTACTGGCCTTTGAAATGCTGTCATTCCGTCTGGTGGAGACGGAGAGTTTTAAAGGCCTTATGGCGGTGGCTGTCCCACAGTACGTCGTGCCCAGCCGCCACTACTTTTCCAGGAGAGCCATCCCTTCCCTGCACAACCAAGTGGGGGACAAAATCAGGTGTGCACTGCGCAACGCCATCTGTGGCAAGGTGCACCTGACTATGGATCCGTGGACCAGTAAGCACGGTCAGGGCCGCTATATCTCCATAACAGCACACTGGGTAAATGCAGTGGCGGCTGGGCCTGAGGCGGATAGCAGTTTGGCGCATGTCCCTCACCACCGAGGATTGCAGGGCGCTTCAGTTTGCCTCCTGTTGCTTCCTCCTCCTACTCCGCTTCCTCATCCTCTACCGCCTCCTCATCCGGTCAGCGTAACCCCTTCACCACCAACTTCAGCACAGCCAGGGGGAAACGACAGCAGGCAGTGTTATAACGTATCTGTTTGGGGGACAAACCCCACACCGCGCAGGAGCTGTGGACGGGCCTTGAACAACAGACCGATGAGTGGTTGGTGCCAGTCAGCCTCAAGCCCGGCCTGGTGGTGTGCGATAATGGGCGAAATCTCGTAGCAGCTCTGGGACTAGCCGGTTTGACGCACATCCCTTGCCTGGCGCATGTGCTGAATTTGGTGGCGCAGAGATTCCTTAAACATTACCCTGATATGTCAGAGCTGCTGCATAAAGTGCGGGCCGTCTGTGCGCGCTTCCGGCGTTCTCACCCTTCTGCTGCTCGCCTGTCTGCGCTACAGTGTAACTTCGGCCTTCCCGCTCACCGCCTCATATGCGACCTGCCCACCAGGTGGAACTCCACCTTGCACATGCTGGACAGACTGTGCGAGCAGCAGCAGGCCATAGTGGAGTTTCAGCTGCAGCACGCACGGGTCAGTCGCTCTGCGGAACAGCACCACTTCACCACCAATGACTGGGCCTCCATGCGAGACCTGTGTTCCTCGTTGCGCTGTTTCGAGTACTCCACCAACATGGCCAGTGCCGATAACGCCGTTCTCAGCGTTACTATCCCACTTCTATGTCTCCTTGAAAAAACGCTGCAGGCGATGATGGAAGAGGATGTGGTACAGGAGGAGGAGGAGGAGGAGGAAGAGGGATCATTTCATAGGGTTTCCGGCCAGTCATTCCCAAGTGGCTCCGAGGGTGGGTTCCTGCACCCACAAACCCAAGGTACACAATTGTCCAGCCAGGGCACAGTTCTGGAGGATGAGGAGGTGGAGGATGAGGAGATGGAGGAGGAGGAACCATGTTCACAGCAGGGTGGCACCCAGACCAGCTCATGGCCATCACTGGTGCGTGGCTGGGGGGATACAGAGGACACAGACGATACACCTCCCACAGAGGACAGCTTCTCGTTGCCTCTGGGCAGCCTGGCACACATGAGCGATTACATGCTGCAGTGTCTCCGCAACGACCGCCGAGTTGCCCACATTCTAATTTGTGCTGATTCCTGGGTGGCAAGCTGCTGGATCCCCGTTACAAGGACAACGTACCGTCCTTAATTCCCTCACTGGAGCGTGATCGTAAGATGCGCGAGTACAAGCGCACGCTGGTAGACGCGCTGCTGGTGGCATTCATTGTCCCCATTGACTTCAATGGGGTTTGGGTTCGGGGTCAAGTTCTCGTCCCGAACTCGAACTTTTTTGTGAAGTTCGGCCGAACTCGAACATCCAGGTGTCCACTCA
Organism: Bufo bufo; assembly: GCF_905171765.1. Classification (NCBI taxonomy): domain Eukaryota; kingdom Metazoa; phylum Chordata; class Amphibia; order Anura; family Bufonidae; genus Bufo; species Bufo bufo. The sequence continues at coordinate 128,343 of NW_024399992.1, forward strand.
ACTCTATTTGTCACTAAACATTTTGGAAGGAAAGGCGAGTTCTCTCAGGGGTATCTGTGCCCCCCGCCGCACCGAGCACCCGCTCTGGAAAACTCGCCCAGTTGGGGCCACACATGAAGTTTGCATGCCCAGAAGTCCAGGAGATCTTGGATCATGGGTTACAGGGTGCAGTCCAAGTATGTCATCGCCTGCTGGTTCAGGTTCTGCTGGATGTCCTGCTGCTGGAGCTGGGTGGTTTCTTCAGAGGGCGGCTGAAGAAAGCTGCTCATTATAGACGGAAGTTGATGCATATGATGCTGGTGATGCTTCTATCCCCCCCACACACACAACAGCCCCCCCAGTAAGACCTTAATGAGGACCGCCTGGTAATATGGAGGCTGTACTATAGTGTGAAGGCTGAAATCTGTAGGCTGTAATATAATGTGGATGCTGTAATATCATGTGGAGACTGGTAATATGGAGGCTGTAATGTAATGTGGAGGCTGTAATATAATATGGAGGCTATAATGTAATGTGAAGGCTATAATATAATATGGAGGCTGTAATATAATGTGGAGGCTGTAATATAATATGGAGGCTGTAATATCATGTGGAGACTGGTAATATGGAGGCTGCAATTTATTGTGGAGGCTGTAATATAATGTGTAGCCTGGTAATATGGAGGCTGTAATATAATGTGGAGCCTGGTAATATGGAGGCTGTAACATAATGTGGAAGCTGTAATATAATATGGAGGCTGTAATATAATGTGGAGACTATAAAAAAAATATGAAGGCTATAATGTAATGTGGAGGCTGTAATATAATATGGAGGCTATAATGTAATGTGGAGGCTGTAATATAATGTGGAGCCTGGAAATATGGAGGCTGTAATATAATGTGGAAGCTGTAATATAATATGGAGGCTATAATGTAAAGTGGAGGCTGTAATATAATATGGAGGCTATAATGTAATGTGGAGGCTTTCATATAATATGGAGGCCGTAATGTAACGTGTAGGCTGTAATATAATATGGAGGCTATAATGTAATGTGGAGGCTGTAATGTAATTTGGAGGCTGTAATATAATGTGGAAGCAGTAATATAATATGGAGGCTGTAACGTGTAGGCTGTAATATCATATGGAGGCTATAATGTAATGTGGAGACTATAATATAACATGGAGGCTATAATGTAAAGTGGAGGCTGTAATATAATGTGGAGGCTATAATGTAAAGTGGAGGCTGTAATATAATGCGGAGGCTATAAAATAATATGAAGGCTATAATGTAATATGGAGGCTGTAATATAATATGGAGGCTATAATGTAATCTGGAGGCTTTAATATATTATGGCGGCTGTAATATAATATGGAGGCCGTAATGTAATGTGGAGGCTGTAATATAACGTCTAGGCTGTAATATAATATTGAGGCTATAATGTAATGCAGAGGCTGGTAATATTAAGGCTGTGATGTAATGTGGAGGCTGGTAGTATGGAGGCTGTCATATAATGTGGAGGCTGTGATGTAATGTTTAGGCCGTGATGTAATGTAGAGGCCGGTAATATGGAGTCTGTAATATAATGTGGAGGTCGGTAATTTAACATGGAGACTGTAATGTAGAGGCCGTTAATACGGAGGCTGTAATATAACATGGGGGCTGGTAATATTTAGGCTGTAAAATAATGTGGAGGCTATAATCTAATGTAGAGGCTGTAATATGTTGTTGAGGTTCATAATATAATATGGAGGCTGTAATATAATTTGAGGGCTGAAATGTAATGCAGAGGCTGGTAATATGAAGGCTGTAATATAATGTAGAGGCTGTGATGTAATGTGGAGGCTGTTAGTATGGAGGCTGTAATGTAATGTTTAGGATGTGATGTAATGTAGAGGACGGTAATATGGAGTCTGTAATATAATGTGGAGGCTGGTAATGTAACATGGAGACTGTAATGTAGAGGATGGTAATACGGAGGCTGTAAAATAATGTGGAGGCCGGTAATGTAACATGAAGGCTGTAATGTAATGTGGAGGCTGGTAATTTTTAGGCTGTAATATAATGTGGAGGCTGTAATATGTTGTTGAGGTTGATAATATAATATGGAGGCTGTCATGTAATGTGGAGGCCATTAATATGGAGGCTGTAATATAATGTAGATGCTGTAAATAAGGAGGCTGTAATATAATGTTGAGGACGATAATTTAGAGGTTGTGATGTGGAGACTATAATGTAATGTGGAGGCTTTAAATATGGAGGCTGTAATATAATGTTGAGGTTGATAATATAATATGGAGGCTGTAATATATTGTGGAAGCTGTAATATAATATGGAGGCTGTAATGAAATATGGAGGCTGTAATATGTGGAGGCTGGAATATAATGTGGAAGCTGTAATATTATATATAGGCTGTAATGTAATGTGGAGGCTGTGATATTATGTGGAGCCTGGTAATGTAATGTGGAGGCTGTAATGTAATGTAGAGGCTGGTAATATGGAGGCTGTAATATAATGTGGAGGAAGATAATGTAATATGGAGGCTGTAATATAATGTAGAGGATGATAATATAGAGGCTGTGATGTAATGTGGAGAATATAATGTAATGTGGATGCTTTAAATATGGAGGCTGTAATATAATGTTGAGGTTGATAATATAATATGGAGGCTGTAATATATTGTGGAAGCTGTAATGTAATGTGGAGGCTGTAATGTAAAAGTTGTAATGTAATGTGGAGGCTGTGATATTATGTGGAGCCTGGTAATGTAATGTGGAGGCTGTAATGTAATGTAGAGGCTGGTAGTATGGAGGCTGTAATGTTATGTAGAGGCTGGTAATATGGAGGCTGTAATAGAAACATAGATGTAATATGGAGGCTGTAATATAAGGTGGAGGCTATAATGTAATGCAGATGCTGGTAGAATGGAGGCTGTAATGTAGAGGCTGGTAGTATGGAGGCTGTAATATAATGTGGAGGAATATAATGTAATATGGAAGCTGTAATATAAGGTGGAGGCTATAATGTAATGCAGAGGCTGTAATAGAATGTGGAGGCTGGTAGTATGGAGGCTGTAATATAATGTGGAGGTTGATAATATAATATAGAGACTTTATTTTAATGCGAAGGATATGATGTAATTTACAGGCTGGTAACATGGAGGCTGGAAAATGAAAACCACCAGCACTTCTGAGCTCAGCCAATCAGAGCTGGAGGGCGGGGCCTGGAGTTCAGGAACAGCCCCGCCCCCAGTTCTCTTTCAGGTCCGCCCATGCTCCATATAAAGGAGGGCTCTGGGCTGAGCAGTCACTGCTCTCTGCTCCTCACACCTAGAAGATGTCTGGTCGCGGTAAAGGAGGGAAAGGGCTCGGGAAAGGCGGCGCCAAGCGGCACAGGAAGGTGCTCCGTGATAACATCCAGGGCATCACCAAGCCTGCCATCCGCCGCCTAGCTCGCAGGGGAGGCGTCAAGCGCATCTCCGGCCTCATCTATGAGGAGACTCGCGGGGTGCTGAAAGTCTTCCTGGAGAACGTCATCCGGGACGCCGTCACCTACACCGAGCACGCCAAGAGGAAGACCGTCACCGCCATGGACGTGGTCTACGCGCTCAAGCGCCAGGGCCGCACTCTCTACGGCTTCGGGGGTTAATGCTGCCGCCCTCCGTCCTCACAGCACAAAGGCTCTTCTCAGAGCCGCCCACATCTTCCCGGGGAGGAGCTACAATTCCACTGAGGGGTTAACACCGCCCGCCCATCAGGAGATCAGCGGCGCCCTGTGCTCAGTACAGCCGGAGGTCTACATTACAGAAACCCCCCAATAATCTGTAAATCCCGAGCCCCGGGTGTTCTCCACCGCAGCTACGAGACGAGCTGTGCTCGGAGACTGAGGGGTTAATCCGTCCCGCCAATGAGCGGCGCTGGTACAGGTCACATGACCGGCTCCACCTGTAAATCAGCAGCTCAACTATAGGCGGGAAATTCAAACGAGGGACGAGATCCTGAGCTCTCCCAGCCAATAGGAGCAGAGCTCTGGACCCCGCAGCCGTTATGTGCCCGTAGGAGCCTCGTCCTCCTGTCCTGCACTGAGCGGCCGCACAGCCACTCTCCAGGGAGCGCCACACTGAGGAGGATGATGGGAGTAGTGATCGGGCATGGAGGAGAAGGATGAGGGGAGCTTGTACTGTAACTTCCGATAGCGTTACCGCATCTCATCTAGCTGACAGGGAGGAAAACCGCAGCCACTGTGAGAACAACGGGGAGACCCGGGAGCAGCTCCGCTGGAGACAGGGTGGGGGCTCTGAGAAGAGCCTTTGGGTCCGGAGAGCGGGGGCGGCGCTCACTTGGCGCTGGTGTACTTGGTGACGGCCTTGGTGCCCTCGGAGACGGCGTGCTTGGCCAGCTCTCCGGGCAGCAGCAGGCGCACGGCGGTCTGGATCTCCCGGGAGGTGATGGTGGAGCGCTTGTTGTAGTGAGCCAGGCGGGAGGCTTCCCCTGCGATGCGCTCGAAGATGTCGTTGACGAAGGAGTTCATGATGCCCATGGCCTTGGAGGAGATGCCGGTGTCGGGGTGGACCTGCTTCAGCACCTTGTAGACGTAGATGGCATAGCTCTCCTTCCTGCTCTTCCTCCGCTTCTTGCCGTCCTTCTTCTGGACCTTGGTGACGGCTTTCTTGGAGCCCTTCTTGGGCGCTGGGGCGGACTTGGCTGGCTCGGGCATTCTGACTGAGGGCAAAATCTCGTCTGTTCTCCTCCTGCCACCGCGGCGGTATTTATACACGGGCCATGCAAATGAGCTGCTGCTGACTGCGCGCCGATCTACTGGAGGAGAGGGTCACGTGGTGTCTCCACTGCTCCCAATTGGCAGCCTCACATCCATCCAGCTGAGCCGGGGGCGGAGCAAATAGAGAGGCGTGGCTCACATACATCCATTCAGCAGAGCCGGGGGCGAAGCAACAGGAGAGGCGTGGCTCACAATCATCTATTCAGCAGAGCCGGGGGGCGGAGAAGCAAGAAGGGAGGGGCTCACAATAATTCAGTAGAGCAGGAGGGCGGAGCAGCAGGAGGAGCGGAAATCACATCCATCCATTCAGACGAGCCGGGGGCGGAGCAGCAGGAGGGACAGGGCTCGAATCCATCCATTTAGCTGAGCCGGGGGGCAGAGAGGCGGGGCTAGCAGCTCTATTCAGTCTATCAGGGCCTCGCTGTTTGGCTGATAACCGCCCCGCCCCTCACTGCGCCCCGCCCCCTGCTGTAGTGATGCCGCCGCTGAGTGTACTGTGCGTGCAGGGGGGTCGTGCGCTCTATCCCTGGACACCAGCGCAGCGATGGAGCCGCTCTTCTCCGCACAGTGAATACGGGACTGTTCTACCCTTCTCCGGTGGGGGGCGGGAGAAGGCGGCCACTGACGGGTTAATACTGAGCAGGCTATGGGGGCGGGGCTATAGAACTAGTACCATGGCTTTTGAAATTCCCGCTCAATTACCGTCCGGTAAGAATTCAGCGGCCGTGGAGAAGCTCCGCCCCCGGCTCATCTGGATGGTGACTGGAGAAGGGGCGGAGCTATAGAACAGGTGCTTTACAGTGATTGGCTGATATCTGGCTTTTGAAATTCCCGCTCAATTACACCCCGGTCAGAATTCAGCAGCCATTCAGGGGCGCTGATGGGCCGGGCGTCACACGGGGGCACTTACCGCTCCTGACCTGCTGCGAGAACGGGCAGACATTGCTGCTGTAGAGGGTTCGTCCCCTGTGTGTAATGGACTGCTCCTCCACGGCCGCTGAACGGGAATTGAGCGGCAATTTCAAAAGCCAGAGATCAGCCAATCACTATAACATACTTATTCTGTAGCTCCACCTCTTCTACCGCTTGGGCTCCGCCTCTTGTGAACGATGATTGGTAACAGAAGTTTTGGCGGGCACATCACTGTACGAATAAGCCAATAGGGATGTAGGGGTGTGGTTTACAGATGTAGGGGTGTGGTTTACATGAGCCAATGAGGACGAGGCCGGGAGTATAAATGATCTGCACGGTGCGTTCCTCACCTCATTCTCTTGCTGTGTACAGATCTCTGCAGAGCCATGGCCAGAACCAAGCAGACAGCCCGTAAGTCCACCGGCGGGAAAGCTCCCCGCAAGCAGCTGGCCACTAAGGCCGCCAGGAAGAGCGCCCCCGCCACTGGCGGAGTCAAGAAGCCTCACCGCTACCGGCCCGGGACCGTCGCTCTCCGGGAGATCCGGCGCTACCAGAAGTCCACCGAGCTGCTCATCCGGAAGCTGCCCTTCCAGCGCCTGGTGAGAGAGATCGCCCAGGACTTCAAGACCGACCTTCGCTTCCAGAGCTCGGCCGTCATGGCCCTGCAGGAGGCCAGCGAGGCTTACCTGGTCGGGCTCTTCGAGGACACCAACCTCTGCGCCATCCACGCCAAGCGGGTCACCATCATGCCCAAGGATATCCAGCTGGCCCGCAGGATCCGAGGGGAGAGGGCTTAGGTCTGCGCCCCGCACCCAACAAAGGCTCTTCTCAGAGCCACCACCTCCTCCAGAGACGAGCTCCACTCCGCCCTTCATTCTCCACCTCTGCTCACAGGAGGCGGGTTAACCCTTTCAGCGCTCTAATTAGTAAGAGCAGTTCCTTTATTCTAAAAGCGCTCTCTGTATCTCCCCCCGTCTATCAGGGACTCGCTGACCGTGACCGATAACCGCCTCCATCCCCCCCGCCATCTCCACTCAGCGCTGCAGGGGGCGGAGCTATAGGACAAGTGCTTTACAGTGATTGGCTGATCTCCTGGCTTTTGAAATTCCCGCCCAATTACAGTCCGGGTAGAATTCAGCGGCCAAACCCTCTACAGCAGCAATGTCTGCCCGTACTCCCTGCTCTTCCCTTCCGTCTCTTTGTCACAGACTTCTCCGCCATGTCCTGAGCTCCAATCCTATCCCCGCCCCCATAGCACCGAGTGCCCGGCTCTGTGGACCCATCCAGCCGCTCGTCCTTCACTACCACCTCAAGTGTCCAATCACTACTCCCCCATCCTTCTCTCTGGCCGATCACTACTCCCCTCATCCTCCCGATCTGGTCTATAATGATATTAATGAGGGAATAATCCGCCTCGGACATGAGGCTTCCATGTATTCACACAATGCGGCAGCTCCGTCCTAGAGAAGGTGGGGGCTCTGAGAAGAGCGGGGGGCGGAGCAGCAGGAGGGGCGGGGCTCACATCTATTCATTCACTGAGCCGGGGGCGGAGCAGCAGGAGGGGCGGGGCTCACATCATCCATTCAGCGGAGCTTCTCCACGGCCGCTGAATTCTAACCGGACGGAAATTGAGCGGGAATTTCAAAAGCCATGGTACTAGTTCTATAGCCCCGCCCCCATAGCCTGCTCAGTATTAACCCGTCAGTGGCCGCCTTCTCCCGCCCCCCACCGCAGGAGGGGAGAACAGTCCCGTAGTCACTGTGCGGAGAAGAGCGGCTCCATCGCTGCGCTGGTGTCCAGGGATAGAGCGCACGACCCCCCTGCACGCACAGTACACTCAGCGGCGGCGGCATCACTACCAGCAGGGGGCGGGGCGCAGTGAGGGGCGGTTATCAGCCGAGCAGCGAGGCCCTGATAGACGGAAGAGAGCGGCGCTGACAGGGTTAACCCGCCCCCTATTCCTGCCCGCAGAGGAGCCGGAGCCCCTGCCCGCTGTGAGCGGAGAACGAGGGCAGAAGGGCGGAGTGGAGCTCGTCTGAGGAGGAGGTGGCGGCTCTGAGAAGAGCCTTTGGGGGAGAGGTGCGGGCGGCGCCGGTTACTTCTTGGCCGCGCTCTTCTTGGCTTTCGCCGCTTTCTTGGCCGGACTCTTGGCAGCCTTGGGTTTGGCCGCCTTCTTAGCCGGACTCTTGGCCAGCTTCTTGGGGGCAGCCTTCGGCTTCTTGGGGCTCTTGGCTGCGGCTGGTTTCTTAGCCTTTTTCGGGCTCTTGGCCAGAGCCTTCTTGGGCTTCTTCGGGGATTTAGCGGGTTTCTTGGCCGCAGTAGCTGCAGGTTTCTTGGCCGCCGCCGGCTTCTTCTTGGCCGCCGCCTTGTCCTTGGTCTCCTGCTGCTTCTTGTTGAGCTTGAAGGAGCCGGAGGCGCCGCTGCCCTTCACCTGGGTGAGGGTGCCCTTGGTGACCAGAGCCCTGATGGCCACCTTGATGCGGCTATTGTTCTTCTCTACATCGCATCCTCCGGCAGCCAGAGCCTTCTTCAGGGCGGCCAGAGACACCCCGCTGCGCTCCTTGGAGGCGGACACGGCTGTGACCAGGAGCTCGGACACGCTGGGACCGGACGGCTTCTTGCTTTTCTTGGCGCCCCCTGCTGCCGCGGCGGATTTCCTCGGCTGCTTCTTGGACTTGGCGGCCGCTTCGGCGGGAGGAGGAGGAGCGGCGGCTGCTGGCGCGGTCTCTGCCATCGTGTGAGACGTGGGGAGAAAACACAAAGACTTCTCCTGGAGAAAACACTGAGGCCGGAGCCGGGACCGCCTCTTATATGTGCAGCGCTGCGCAGTGATTGGCTGCCGAGCTCCGCCCTCCTGCGCGTCTATTGGCTGACACTGGACACAGGCCCCGCCTTCACCCCTCTCAGCCCGGCTGCAGCTCCGCTCTCCCCTTGTGCTTCCCTGCCCGGGAGAAGAGCCCTTTAGCGGCTAGAACCGGACAGGAGAGGCCGCCTTCTCCGCGCCTTCCTCCTCCCGGACATCCCCCCTCACCGTGTGTCGCCGTCTGTGGCGGAGGAGGCCGGAGCAGGCCCCGGGATCTCCGCCACAGTCCTCCCGCTCTGCCTGCCGTTCTGCACATCCGGCTGGATCCGGCCCGATGGCTCCGCTGCGGGGGCTCGTTCCCTCTCTTCCCGGCCCTCGTCCCCATCCCAGGGCTCTTTCCCACAAGGTGGGGCCGCAGGAAGCTGCTTGGACGCTGCGGGGAGGAGCTGGAGCCGCGGAGAGCCCGGGAGGGTAACACAGGCGGCGGCCTCCGCTCCCTGCCGGCTCCAGTGCTCCGTGTCCCCGCACATTCCCCGCCGCAGTGATGCCGCCTCATGTGTGTACAGGGCTCTCAGGGAGCAGAGATGCGTCTTGTGGTCAGGGCTCCGCAGATGACAGAGGACTTCTCTCCTGGGCTCCTGGCTGCAGCAGAGGGGGTGCCGGTACAATGGGGCAGAGTATGGCCCCGCCCCCCAGAAGTGTGGACCCCGCTTTACTGACCCCCGGAAACATTCTGGGGAGTAAGAAAAGTAGAGAAAACTGCCCCTATAATCCCCCTCATTGCACCTCCGTAATCTCAGTACAATACGGCAAAGTACAGTATATTATAGTACAGTATAGTATATTATAGTATAGGACAGTATAGTATATAATAGTACAGCACAGTATAGGACAGTATAGTATAGTATAGGACAGTATAGTATATTATAGTATAGGACAGTATAGTATATTATAGTATAGGACAGTATAGTATAGTACAGCACAGTATAGTATAGGACAGTATATTATAGTACAGTTTAGTATATTATAGTATAGTACAGTATATTATTGCACAGTATAGTATAGGACAGTATAGTACAGCACAGTATAGTACAGTATATTATAGTATAGGACAGTATATAATAGTACAGTTAAGTATTTTACAGTATATTATAGTACAGTATTGCACAGTATAGAATAGTACAGTATATTATAGTATAGTACAGTATAGTATAGCACAGTTTATTATAGTACAGGATAGTATAGTACAGTATATTATAGTACAGGATAGTATAGTACAGTACAATAGTACAGTATATTCTAGTATAGTACAGCATAGTATAGCATAGTATAATACAGCATAGTACAGTATAGTATAGTGCAGCACGGTATAGTACAGGACAGTAAAGTATAGCACAGTATATTATAGTGCAGCATAGTATAGTACAGTATAGTTTATTATAGTATAGTACAGCACGGTATAGTACAGGACAGTATTGTATAGTACAGTATATTATAGTGCAGCATAGTATAGTACAGTATATTATAGTATAGTATAGCACAGTATAGTATATTATAGTATAGTACAGCATAGTATAGTACAGGACAGTATTGTATAGTACAGTATATTATAGTATAGTACAGCACAGTATATTATAGTTCAGCACAGTATATTATAGTACAGTATATTATAGTACAGCACAGTATATTATAGTACAGTATATTATAGTACAGTATAATACAGTATAGTACAGTATAATACAGTGTTGTACAGTATATTATAGTACAGTATAGTACAGTACAGTATAGTACAGTATATTATAGTACAGCACAGTACAGTATATTATAGTACAGTATAGTACAGCACAGTATATTATAGTACAGCATATTATAGTACAGTATAGTACAGCACAGTACAGTATATTATAGTACAGCACAGTATAGTATAGTACAGCACAGTATAGTATAGCACAGTATAATATAGTATAGTACAGTGTAGTATAGTATATTACAGTATATTATAGTACAGCATAGTACCGTATATTATAGTACATTATAGTACAGCACAGTATATTATAGTATAGTACAGTATATTATAGTTCAGTATAGTACAGTATAGTATATTATAGTACAACACGTATAGTACAGTATAGTATATTATAGTATAGTATAGAACAGCACGGTATAGTATAGTACAGGACAGTATTGTATAGTACAGTATATTATAGTATAGCACAGTATAGTACAGTATAGTATAGAACAGTATTGTACAGTACAACACTATATAGTACAGCACAGTATATTATAGTACAGTATATTATAGTACAGTAAATTATAGTACAGTATAATACAGTACAGTGTAGTACAGTATAGTACAGTATATTATAGTACAGCATAGTACAGTATATTATAGTACAGTATAGTACAGCACAGTATATTATAGTACAGCATAGTACAGTATATTATAGTACAGCAGAGTACAGTATATTATAGTACAGCACAGTATAGTATAGCATAGTATAATACAGTGTAGTACAGCATAGTATAGTACAGCATAGTACAGTATATTATAGTACATTATAGTACAGCACAGTAAATTATAGTATAGTACAGTATATTATAGCACAGTATAGTACAGCATAGTACAGTATAGTACAGCACAGTATAGTACAGTATAGTACACCACAGTATAGTACAGTATAGTACAGCACAGTATAGTATAGTACAGTATAGTACAGCACAGCATAGTATAGTACAGCACAGTATAGTACAGCACAGTATAGTACAGCTCAGCATAGTATAGTACAGCACAGTATAGTATAGTACAGCACAGTATAGTACAGCATAGTATAGTACAGTATAGTACAGCACAGTATAGTACAGCACAGTATAGTACAGCACAGTATAGTACAGCTCAGCATAGTATAGTACAGTACAGTATAGTACAGCACAGCATAGTATAGTACAACATAGTATAGTACAGCATAGTATAGTACAGCACAGTATAGTACAGTATAGTACAGCACAGTATAGTACAGCACAGTATAGTACAGCTCAGCATAGTATAGTACAGCACAGTATAGTACAGCACAGTATAGCACAGTATAGTACAGTGTAGTATAGTACAGCACAGCATAGTATAGTACAGTATAGTACAGCACAGTATAGTACAGCACAGTATAGTATAGTACAGCACAGTATAGTACAGCATAGTATAGTACAGTATAGTACAGCACAGTATAGTACAGCACAGTATAGTACAGCACAGTATAGTACAGCTCAGCATAGTATAGTACAGCACAGTACAGTATAGTACAGCACAGCATAGTATAGTACAACATAGTATAGTACAGCATAGTATAGTACAGTATAGTACAGCACAGTATAGTACAGCATAGTATAGTACAGTATAGTACAGCACAGTATAGTACAGCACAGTATAGTACAGCTCAGCATAGTATAGTACAGCACAGTATAGTACAGCACAGTATAGCACAGTATAGTACAGTGTAGTATAGTACAGCACAGCATAGTATAGTACAGTATAGTATAGCACAGCATAGTATAGTACAGTATATTATAGTACAGTATAGTACAGCACAGTATATTATAGTACAGTATAGTATAGTACAGTATATTATAGTACAGTACAGTATATTATTGTACAGCACAGTATAGTATAGTACAGTATAGTACAGCACAGTATAGTACAGTATAGTACAGCACAGCATAGTATAGTACAACACAGTATAGTACAGCACGGTATAATACAGCACAGTATAGTACAGCACAGCATAGTATAGTACAGTATATTATAGCACAGTATAGTACAGCACAGCATAGTATAGTACAGTATAGTACAGTATAGTATAGTACAATATATTATAGCACAGTATAGTACAGCATAGTATAGTACAGTATAGTACATCACAGTATAGTACAGTATATTATAGTATAGTACAGCACAGTATAGTACAGTATAGTATAGTACCGTATATTATAGCATAGTATAGTACAGTATAGTACAGCACAGTATAGTACAGCTCAGCATAGTATAGTACAGCACAGTACAGTACAGCACAGTATAGTACAGCACAGTATAGTACAGCACAGTATAGTACAGTATAGTATAGTACAGTGTAGTATAGTACAGTATAGTACAGCACAGCACAGTATAGTATAGTACAGTATAGTACAGCACAGCATAGTATAGTACAGCACAGTATAGTACAGCACAGTTTAGTACAGCACAGCATAGTATAGTACAGTATAGTACAGCACAGCATAGTATAGTACAGCACAGTATAGTTCAGCACAGTATAGTACAGTATATTATAGTATAGTACTGCACAGTATAGTATATTATAGTATAGTACAGCACTGTATTGTACAGTATAGTACAGCACAGTATAGTACAGCACAGTATAGCACAGCATAGTATAGTACAGTATAGTACAGTATAGTACAGTATAGTACAGTATAGTGCAGTATAGTATAGTAAAGTATAGTACAGCACAGCATAGTATAGTATAGTACAGCACAGTACAGTATAGTATAGTACAGTATACTACAGCACAGTATAGTACAGCACAGCATAGTATAGTACAGCACAGTACAGTACAGCATAGTATAGTACAGTATAGTACAGTATAGTACAGCACAGTATAGTACAGCACAGTATAGTACAGCACAGCATAGTATAGTATAGTACAGCACAGCATAGTATAGTACAGCACAGTACAGTACAGCATAGTATAGTACAGTATAGTACAGTATAGTACAGCACAGTATAGTACAGCACAGTATAGTACAGCACAGCATAGTATAGTACAGCACAGCATAGTATAGCACAGTATAGTACAGCACAGCATAGTACAGTATAGTATAGTACAGCATAGTATAGTACAGTATAGTACAGTACAGTATAGAACAGCACAGTATATTATAGTACAGCACAGTATAGTACAGTACAGCACAGCATAGTATAGTACAGCACAGTACAGTACAGCATAGTATAGTACAGTATAGCACAGCACAGTATAGTACTGCATAGTATAGTACAGTATATTATAGCACAGTATAGTACAGCATAGTACAGTATAGTACAGCACAGTATAGTACAGCACAGCATAGTATAGCACAGTATAGCACAGCACAGTATAGTACAGCACAGCATAGTACAGTACAGCACAGTACAGTACAGCATAGTATAGTACAGAATAGTATTGTAACGGATCACCTAGCACCCTGACTGGGTACCTCCGTTGATGGATGCTCCTAGTGCTTCCCGAGGGCTCCACATAATAAATGGAATAGGACAGCACCACTTCCTGGAACACATAGTCCGTGGTATGGCGGCGCTGCTCGTGGCGTCAGCTCCCGGCCTCAGGGACCCCTCAAACGTAGAAAAAACTTCAGAAAAGTCGCGGCCCTCTTGTTCTTGAATCAAAGCTTAGCGTTTAATCACACTGAAAGGATACAGCAACGTCTGGACACCCAGGTCTTTCTCAGCTACATGTGGATTACAAGTGAAGTTCAATACTTATATAGGTGTAACATTCAATCCGGATTGGTTGAGGGGTTGTCCCCCAGAAAGGTCAAATCCCCCCCTTACATATTCACCCAATCGTGTTCTAAAGTGATAATAACATTCAGTAATAAAACAGCATAACAATCTCAGCTGTGTATATAAAATCGCTAATTCCTAACGATAATTTGTTTTCCCTTAGTCCTAACAGTGGCACAGATGGGGTATTCTGCCCCTGTGGACTGGTTAGGACAGCTGGAAGTTTTAATGAAATAATAAAAAACTGACATATAGACGCCCTCCCTGCCCCCAATAAAGAGGGGAGTGACCCTCCGGACATCGTGTAATTACAAGTAGACAATAATAACCACAATTACTAAAAAAAGGGGGGGGGGGGGGATTTGTGTGCCACTGTTAGGACTAAGGGAAAACAAATCATCGTTAGAAATTAACGATTCCCTTACGTCCTAACTAGGGATGAGCGAACCCGAACTGTATAGTTTGGGTTCGTACCGAATTTTTGGGTGTCCGTGACACGGACCCGAACCCGAACATTTTCGTAAAAGTCCGGGTTCGGTGTTCAGCGCTTTCTTGGCGCTTTTTGAAAGGCTGCAAAGCAGCCAATGAACAAGCGTCATACTACTTGCCCCAAGAGGCCATCACGGACATGACTACTATTGGCATGGCTGTGATTGGCCAGTGCACCATGTGACCCAGCCTCTATATAAGCTTGGGTCACGTAGCCGCGCACTTCACTCTGCTCTGATACAAGTGTAGGGAGAGGCTGCTGCTGCTGCTGTTAGGGCGAGATTAGGCAGGGATTTACTTACTGAAGTGATCGATATACAGCTGTGTATCATACATAGAAACATAGAAACATAGAATGTGCCGGCAGATAAGAACCATTTGGCCCATCTAGTCTGCCCAATATACTGAGTACTATGGATAGCCCCCGGCCCTATCTTATATGAAGGATGGCCTTATGCCTATCCCATGCATGCTTAACCTCCTCCACTGTATTTGCAGCTACCACTTCTGCAGGAAGGCTATTCCATGCATCCACTACTCTCTCAGTAAAGTAATACTTCCTTATATTACTGTTAACCCTTTGCCCCTCTAATTTAACACTATGTCCTCTTGTAGCAGTTTTTCTTCTTGTAAATCTTCTCTCCTCCTTTACCGAGTTGATTCCCTTTATGTATTTAGCAGTTTCTCTCATCTCCCCTCTGTCTCGTCTTTCTTCCAAGCTCTACAACCTCTGCTATTCATATGCTCACTGTTTTAAGGCTGCCCAGAGCGTTTTTCAGTCACTTTTTTCTGGGGTGATCGGCGGCCATTTTGTGTCTTGTGGTGCGCCAGCACAAGCTGCCACCAAGTCCATTTTTAACCATCAATAGTGTGTTTTTTTTTTTTTTTTGCTATATCCTACATCAGGGGCTTGGCTGTGCTTGCTATTTTATTGAGGGGTAAAATACAATTGCCAAAATAGCAGTACCCTAAATCTGGTGTTTCAGCTGTGGCTAGCCAATTGTAATACTGTCTGCTGTCTGCCGAAGCACCGTTTTTGTTCTGGGTTGAATACAATTCCCAATTTAGCAATTCCCTAAAAAATTGTTTTCTGCTCTATCAGGCCAAGGTTAAATCTATCCATAAAAGGGAATATTAGATTGAAGGTGCGGATAGAAACATAGAAACCTAGAATGTGTCGGCAGATAAGAACCATTTGGCCCATCTAGTCTGCCCAATATACTGAATACTATGGATAGCCCCCGGCCCTATCTTATATGAAGGATGGCCTTATGCCTATCCCATGCATGCTTAAACCCCTTCACTGTATTTGCAGCTACCACTTCTGCAGGAAGGCTATTCCATGCATCCACTACTCTCTCAGTAAAGTAATCCTTCCTGATATTACTGTTAACCCTTTGCCCCTCTAATTTAAAACTGTGTACTCTTGTGGTAGTTTTTCTTCTTGTAAATCTTCTCTCATCCTTTACCGAGTTGATTCCCTTTATGTATTTAGTAGTTTCTATCATATCCCCTCTGTCTCGTCTTTCTTCCAAGCTCTACATGTTAAGGTCCTTTAACCTTTCCTGGTAAGTTTTATCCTGCAATCCATGTACTAGTTTAGTAGCTCTTCTCTGAACTCTCTCTAGAGTATCTATATCCTTCTGGAGATATGGTCTCCAGTACTGCGCACAATACTCCAAGTGAGGTCTCACCAGTGTTCTGTACAGCGGCATAAGCACTTCACTCTTTCTACTTCTTATACCTCTCCCTATACATCCAAGCATTCTGCTGGCATTTCGTGCTGCTCTATTACATTGTCTTCCCACCTTTAAGTCTTCTGAAATAATTACTCCTAAATCCCTTTCCTCAGATACTGAGGTCAGGACTGTATCAAATATTTTATATTCTGCCCTTGGGTTTTTACGCCCCAGGTGCATTATCTTGCACTTATCCACATTAAATTTCAGTTGCCAGAGTTCTGACCATTCTTCTAGTTTTCCTAAATCCTTTTCCATTTGGCGTTTCCCTCCAGGAACATCAACCCTGTTACCTATCTTTGTGTCATCAGCAAAAAGACAAACCTTACTATCGAGGCCTTTTGCAATATCACTTATGAAGATATTAAACAAAATCGGTCCCAGTACAGATCCCTGTGGAACCCCACTGGTAACATGACCTTGTTTTGAATGTTCTCCATTGACTACAACCCTCTGCTGTCTGTCACTCAGCCACTGCCTAATCCACTCAACAATATGGGAGTCCATGCTCAATGACTGCAGTTTATTGATAAGTCTTCTATGTGGGACAGTGTCAAAAGCCTTACTAAAATCTAGATATGCGATGTCTACTGCACCTCCACCGTCTATTATTTTAGTCACCCAGTCAAAAAAATCTATAAGATTTGTTTGACATGATCTCCCTGAAGTAAACCCATGTTGTTTTTCATCTTGCAATCCATGGGATTTTAGATGTTCCACAATCCTATCCTTTAATAGGGTTTCCATTAATTTGCCTACTATTGATGTCAGACTCACTGGTCTATAGTTGCTCGATTCCTCCCTACTACCTTTCTTGTGAATGGGCACGACATTTGCCAATCTCCACTCTTCCGGGACGACTCCTGTTACTAATGATTGGTTAAATAAATCTGTTAACGGTTTTGCCAGCTCACCACTAAGCTCTTTTAATAATTTTGGGTGTATCTCATCAGGCCCCTGTGACTTATTTGTCTTCACCTTAGACAGCAAACTTAGAACATCTTCCTCTGTAAAGATACATGCATCAAACGATTTATTAGTCATCCTTTCTAGTGGAAGTCCTTCTTTTTCTTTTGTAAAAACTGAACAGAAGTGTTCATTGAGGCAGTCGGCTAGCCCTTTATTCTCTTCTACATACCTTCCGTCCTTTGTTTTTAATTTAGTTATTCCTTGTTTTAATTTCCTTTTTTCATTTATATATCTGAAGAATGTCTTATCCCCTTTTTTCATAGACTGGGCTAGTTTTTCTTCTGCCTGCGCTTTAGAAGTTCTTATAACTTGCTTGGCCTCTCTCTGCCTAATCTTGTAGATTTCCTTATCTTCATTGCTCTGTTTTTTTTTATAATTACAAAATGCTAGCTTTTTATTTTTAATGATTTGGGCCACTTCTGCTGAGTACCACAGTGGTCTCCTCCTTTTTTTTGCTTTTACTGACAAGTCTAATGCAATTTTCTGTTGCCTTCAATAATGCACCTTTTAAGTAGTCCCATTTCTCCTGGATTCCATGTAATCCGTTCCAGTCTGATAAGGACTCATTTATGACTAATTTCATTTTTGAAAAGTCTGTTTTTCTAAAATCTAAAACTTTTGTTTTTGTGTGGTGGGACTCTTTCACAGTTCTTATATTAAACCACACTGACTGGTGATCACTAGATCCCAAGGTTTCGCCTACAATGACATCATATACCGATTCCCCATTTGTGAATACCAAATCCAAAATGGCCTCCCTCCGGGTTGGCTCCTCAACCACTTGTTGTAAAGATAACCCCAGTAGGGAATTTAGAATATCTGTACTCCTGGTAGAACTAGCTATTTTGGTTTTCCAGTTTATATCTGGAAGATTGAAATCTCCCATAATGATAACTTCTCCTTTCATTGTCATTTTAGCTATTTCTTCAACTAGTAGATCATCTAGTTCTTTAACTTGACCAGGTGGTCTATATATCACACCTACACGAGTTACTGCATGATTAGCAAACTGCAACGTAACCCAAACTGACTCTATGTTGGCCTCACCAACTTGTATTAGGTTAGATTTAATGCTATCTTTCACATACAGGGCCACTCCTCCTCCTTTCTTGCCTTCTCTGTCTCTTCTGTATAAAGAGAACCCTGGTATCGTTATGTCCCAGTCATTTCTTTCATTAAACCATGTCTCCGTAACAGCCACTAAATCTACATTCTCAGATGCCATTATTGACCCAAGTTTATTGATTTTTTTTACCTAAACTGCGAGCATTTGTAGACAGGACTCTGAGCTTATCATTTCTTAACCTCTGTGCTTCTGACCTGTTCTGGCATTGTTTCGGGGGGCAATTGGACTCTTTTATTTTCACTCTTTTGCCCCCCCTTCCTAGTTTAAATACTCTTTCGCAAATTCTTGGAGTTGTTCACTAAGTACATAGGGTCATTCTCAATAACTTCACACGCTACCGTGCATCTCCAAGTCTAATTCTGTCCGTAAACGTATACCTGTCACCCAGCGCCTAAATACTAGGCCTACAATTTATATTCAGCTAAATCTGTCATTACTGCTGTGCCTGTATTACTGTAATACGGTACCTAAATAGATAGCCAGATAGTGTTAGGTGCCTGTAAAAAAAGGCCTGAATTTGAAATCAATACATTGGGCCAAATAATTTTTTTCTTATTGTGGTGAACGGTATCAATGAGGAAAACATCTAGTAAGGGACGCGGACGCGGACATGGTCGTGGTGGTGTTAGTGGACCCTCTGGTGCTGGGAGAGGACGTGGCCGTTCTGCCACAGCCACACGTCCTAGTGAACCAACTACCTCAGGTCCCAGTAGCCAGCAGAATTTACAGCGATATTTGGTGGGGCCCAATGCTGTTCTAAGGATGGTAAGGCCTGAGCAGGTACAGGCATTAGTCAATTGGGTGGCCAACAGTGGATCCAGCACGTTCACATTATCTCCCACCCAGTCTTCTGCAGAAAGCGCACAGATGGCGCCTGAAACCCTTTCCCATCAGTCTGTCACATCACCCCCATGCATATCAGGGAAACTGTCTGAGCCTCAAGTCATGCAGCAGTCTCTTATTTTGTTTGAAGACTCTGCTGGCAGGGTTTCCCAAGGGCATCCACCTAGCCCTTCCCCAGGGGTGGAAGACATAGAATGCACTGACGCACAACCACTTATGTTTCCTGATGATGAGGACATGGGAATACCACCTCAGCACGTCTCTGATGATGACGAAACACAGGTGCCAACTGCTGCGTCTTTCTGCAGTGTGCAGACCGAAAAGGAGGTCAGGGAGGAAGACTGAGTGGAAGACGATGCTGGGGACGATGAGGTCCTAGACCCCACATGGAATGAAGGTCGTGCCACTGACTTTCAGAATTCGGAGGAAGAGGCAGTGGTGAGACCGAGCCAACAGCGTAGCAAAAGAGGGAGCAGTGGGCAAAAGCAGAGCACCCGCCGCCAAGAGAGTCCGTCTGCTATTGGCCGCCGCCATCTGGGACCCAGCACCCAAAGGCAGCTTCAAGGAGTTCCCTGGCGTGGCAGTTCTTCAAACAATGTGCTGACGAGAAGGCCCGAGTGGTTTGCACGCTGTGCCATCAGAGCCTGAAGCGAGGCATTAACGTTCTGAACCTTAGCACAACCTGCATGACCAGGCACCTGCATGCAAAGCATGAACTGCAGTGGAGTAAACACCTTAAAAACAAGGAACTCACTCAGGCTCCCACTGCTGCCTCTTCTGCTGCTGCCGCCTCGGCCTCTTCTGCTGCTGCCGCCTCGGCCTCTTCCTCCGCCTCTGGAGGAACGTTGGCACCTGCCGCCCAGCAAACATGGGATGTACCACCAACACCACCACCTGCGTCACCAAGCATCTCAACCATGTCACACGGCAGCGTTCAGCTCTCCATCTCACAAACATTTGAGAGAAAGCGTAAATTCCCACCTAGCCACCCTCGATCCCTGGCCCTGAATGCCAGCATTTCTAAACTACTGGCCTATGAAATGCTGTCATTCAGGCTGGTGGACACAGACAGCTTCAAACAGCTCATGTCGCTTGCTGTCCCACAGTATGTTGTTCCCAGCCGCCACTACTTCTCCAAGAGAGCCGTGCCTTCCCTGCACAACCAAGTATCCAATAAAATCAAGTGTGCACTGCGCAACGCCATCTGTGGCAAGGTCCACCTAACCACAGATACGTGGACCAGTAAGCACGGCCAGGGACGCTATATCCCCCTAACTGCACACTGGGTAAATGTAGTGGCGGCTGGGCCCCAGGCAGAGAGCTGTTTGGCGCACGTCCTTCCGCCGCCAAGGATCGCAGGGCAACATTCTTTGCCTCCTGTTGCCTACTTGGCTTCCTCCTCCTCTTCTTCCACCTGCTCATCCAGTCAGCCACACACCTTCACCACCAACTTCAGCACAGCCCGGGGTAAACGTCAGCAGGCCGTTCTGAAACTCATATGTTTGGGGGACAGGCCCCACACCGCACAGGAGTTGTGGGGGGGTATAGAACAACAGACCGACGAGTGGTTGCTGCCGGTGAGCCTCAAGCCTGGTCTGGTGGTGTGCGATAATGGGCGAAATCTCGTTGCAGCTCTGGGACTAGCCGGTTTGACGCACATCCCTTGCCTGGCGCATGTGCTGAATTTGGTGGTGCAGAAGTTCCTTCACAACTACCCCGACATGTCAGAGCTGCTGCATAAAGTGCGGGCCGTCTGTGCGCGCTTCCGGCGTTCACATCCTGCCGCTGCTCGCCTGTCTGCACTACAGCGTAACTTCGGCCTTCCCGCTCACCGCCTCATATGCGACGTGCCCACCAGGTGGAACTCCACCTTGCACATGCTGGACAGACTGTGCGAGCAGCAGCAGGCCATAGTGGAGTTTCAGCTGCAGCACTCACGGGTCAGTCGCTCTGCGGAACAGCACCACTTCACCACCAATGACTGGGCCTCCATGCGAGACCTGTGTTCCTCGTTGCGCTGTTTCGAGTACTCCACCAACATGGCCAGTGGCGATGACGCCGTTATCAGCGTTACAATACCACTTCTATGTCTCCTTGAGAAAACACTTAGGGCGATGATGGAAGAGGAGGTGGCCCAGGAGGAGGAGGAGGAAGAGGGGGCATTTTTAGCACTTTCAGGCCAGTCTCTTCGAAGCGACTCAGAGGGAGATTTTTTGCAACAGCAGAGGCCAGGTACAAATGTGGCCAGACAGGGCCCACTACTGGAGGACAAGGAGGACGAGGATGAGGAGGAGGTGGATGAGGATGAAGCATGTTCACAGCGGGGTAGTATCCAAAGCAGCTCGGGCCCATCACTGGTGCGTGGCTGGGGGGAAACTCAGGACGATGACGATACGCCTCCCACAGAGGACAGCTTGTCCTTACCTCTGGGCAGCCTGGCACACATGAGCGACTACATGCTGCAGTGCCTGCGCAACGACAGCAGAGTTGCCCACATTTTAACGTGTGCGGACTACTGGGTTGCCACCCTGCTGGATCCCCGGTACAAAGACAATGTGCCCACCTTACTTCCTGCACTGGAGCGTGATAGGAAGATGCGCGAGTACAAGCGCACGTTGGTAGACGCGCTACTGAGAGCATTCCTAAATGTCACAGGGGAACAAGTGGAAGCCCAAGGCGAAGGCAGAGGAGGAGCAAGAGGTCGCCAACGCAGCTGTGTCACGGCCAGCTCCTCTGAGGGCAGGGTTAGCATGGCAGAGATGTGGAAAAGTTTTGTCACCACGCCACAGCTAACTGCACCACCACCTGATACGGAACATGTTAGTAGGAGGCAGCATTTCACTAACATGGTGGAACAGTACCTGTGCACACCCCTCCACGTACTGACTGATGGTTCGGCCCCATTCAACTTCTGGGTCTCCAAATTGTCCACGTGGCCAGAGCTAGCCTTTTATGCCTTGGAGGTGCTGGCCTGCCCGGCGGCCAGCGTTTTGTCTGAACCTGTATTCAGCACGGCAGGGGGCGTCATTACAGACAAACACAGCCGCCTGTCTACAGCCAATGTGGACAAGCTGACGTTCATAAAAATGAACCAGGCATGGATCCCACAGGACCTGTCCATCCCTTGTGCAGATTAGACATTAACTACCTCCCCTTAACCATATATTATTCTACTCCAGGGCACTTCCTCATTCAATAATATTTTTATTTTCATTTTACCATTATATTGCGGGGCAACCCAAAGTTGAATGAACCTCTCCTCTGTCTGGGTGCCGGGGCCGAAATGTGTGACAGTGGCCTGTTCCAGTGGTGGGTGACGTGAAGCCTGATTCTCTGCTATGACATGAAGCCTGATTCTCTGCTATGGGACCTCTCTCCTCTGCCTGGGTGCCTGGGCCTAAATGTGTGACAGTGGCCTGTTCCAGTGGTGGGTGACGTGAAGCCTGATTCTCTGCTATGACATGAAGACAGATTCTGCGCTGACATAAGGCCAGATTCTCTGTTACGGGACCTCTCTCCTCTGCCTGGGTGCCGGGGCCTAAATATGTGACAGTGGCCTGTTCCAGTGGTGGGTGACGTGAAGCCTGATTCTCTGCTATGACATGAAGCCTGAATCTCTGCTATGGGACCTCTCTCCTCTGTCTGGGTGCCGGGGCCTAAATATCTGACAATGGCCTGTTCCAGTGTTGGGTGACGTGAAGCCTGATTCTCTGCTATGACATGAAGACTGATTCTCTGCTATGACATGAAGACTGAATCTCTGCTAGGAGGCCTCTCTCCTCTGTCTGGGTGCCGGGGCCTAAAAATATCTGACAATGGCCTGTTCCAGTGTTGGGTGACGTGAATCCTGACTCTCTGCTATGACATGAAGCCTGATTCTCTGCTATGACATGAAGCCTGAATCTCTGCTATGGGACCTCTCTCCTCTGTCTGGGTGCCGGGGCCTAAAAATATGTGACAGTGGCCTGTTCCAGTGGTGGGTGACATGAAGCCTGATTCTCTGCTATGGGACCTCTCTCGTCTGTCTGGGTGCCGGGGCCTAAATATCTGACAATGGCCTGTTTCAGTTTTGGCTGACGTGAAGCCTGATTCTCTGCTATGGGACCTCTCTCCTCTGTCTGGGTGCCGGGGCCTAAAAATATCTGACAGTGGCCTGTTCCAGTGGTGGGTGACATGAAGCCTGATCTCTGCTATGGGACCTCTCTCCTCTGTCTGGGGGCCGGGGCCTAAAAATATCTGACAGTGGCCTGTTCCAGTGGTGGGTGACGTGAAGCCTGATTCTCTGCTATGACATGAAGCCTGATACTCTGCTATGGGACCTCTCTCCTCTGTCTGGGTGCCGGGGCCTAAAAATATCTGACAGTGGCCTGTTCCAGTGGTGGGTGACATGAAGCCTGATTCTCTGCTATAGGACCTCTCTCCTCTGTCTGGGTGCCGGGGCCTAAATATCTGACAATGGCCTGTTCCAGTGGTGGGTGACGTGAAGCCTGATTCTCTGCTATGACATGAAGCCTGATTCTCTGCTATGACATGAAGCCTGATTCTCTGCTATGGGACCTCTCTCCTCTGTCTGGGTGCCGGGGCCTAAAAATATCTGACAGTGGCCTGTTCCAGTGGTGGGTGACATGAAGCCTGATTCTCTGCTATAGGACCTCTCTCCTCTGTCTGGGTGCCGGGGCCTAAATATCTGACAATGGCCTGTTCCAGTGGTGGGTGACGTGAAGCCTGATTCTCTTCTATGACATGAAGCCTGATTCTCTGCTATGGGACCTCTTTCCTCTGTCTGGGTGCCGGGGCCTAAATATCTGACAATGGACTGTTCAAGTGGTGGGTGACGTGAAGCCTGATTCTCTGCTATGACATGAAGCCTGATTCTCTGCTATGACATGAAGCCTGATTCTCTGCTATGAGACCTCTCTCCTCTGTTTGGATGCCGGGGCCTAAAAATATCTGACAGTGGCCTGTTCCAGTGGTGGGTGACATGAAGTCTGATTCTCTGCTATGGGACCTCTCTCCTCTGTCTAGGTGCCGGGGCCTAAAAATATCTGACAATGGCCTGTTCCAGTGGTGGGTGACATGAAGCCTGATTCTCTGCTGTGGGACCTCTCTCCTCTGTCTGGGTGCCGGGGCCTAAATATCTGACAATGGCCTGTTCCAGTGGTGGGTGACATGAAGCCTGATTCTCTGCTATGACATGAAGCCTGATTCTCTGCTATGGGACCTCTCTCCTCTGTCTGGGTGCCTGGGCCTAAATATCTGACAATGGCCTGTTCCAGTGGTGGGTGACGTGAAGCCTGATTCTCTGCTATGACATGAAGCCTGATTCTCTGCTATGACATGAAGCCTGATTCTCTGCTATGGGACCTCTCTCCTCTGTCTGGGTGCCGGGGCCTAAAAATATCTGACAGTGGCCTGTTCCAGTGGTGGGTGACATAAAGCCTGATTCTCTGCTATGGGACCTCTCTCCTCTGTCTGGGTGCCGGGGCCTAAATATCTGACAATGGCCTGTTCCAGTGGTGGGTGACATGAAGCCTGATTCTCTGCTATGACATGAAGCCTGATTCTCTGCTACGGGACCTCTCTCCTCTGTCTGGGTGCCTGGGCCTAAATATCTGACAATGGCCTGTTCCAGTGGTGGGTGACGTGAAGCCTGATTCTCTGCTATGACATGAAGCCTGATTCTCTGCTATGACATGAAGCCTGATTCTCTGCTATGGGACCTCTCTCCTCTGTCTGGGTGCCGGGGCCTAAAAATATCTGACAGTGGCCTGTTCCAGTGGTGGGTGACATGAAGCTTGATTCTCTGCTATGGGACCTCTCTCCTCTGTCTGGGTGCCGGGGCCTAAAAATATCTGACAATGGCCTGTTCCAGTGGTGGGTGACGTGAAGCCTGATTCTCTGCTATGCCATGAAGCCTGATTCTCTGCTATGGGACCTCTCTCCTCTGTCTGGGGGCCAGGGCCTAAAAATATCTGACAGTGGCCTGTTCCAGTGGTGGGTGACATGAAGCCTGATTCTCTGCTATGACATGAAGCCTGATTCTTGGCTATGGGACCACTCTCCTCTGTCTGGGTGCCGGGGCCTAAATATCTGACAATGGCCTGTTCCAGTGGTGGGTGACTTGAAGCCTGATTCTCTACTATGCCATGAAGCCTGATTCTCTGCTATGACATGAAGCCTGATTCTCTGCTATGCCATGAAGCCTGATTCTCTGCTATGGGACCTCTCTCCTCTGTCTGGGTGCCGGGGACATGAAGCCTGATTCTCTGCTATGCCATGAAGCCTGATTCTCTGCTATGGGACCTCTCTCCTCTGTCTGGGTGCCGGGGCCTAAAAATATCTGACAGTGGCCTGTTCCAGTGGTGGGTGACGTGAAGCCTGATTCTCTGCTATGACATGAAGCCTGATTCTCTGCTATGGGACCTCTCTCCTCTGTCTGGGTGCCGGGGCCTAAATATCTGACAATGGCCTGTTCCAGTGGTGGGTGACGTGAAGCCTGATTCTCTGCTATGACATGAAGCCTGATTTTCTGCTATGACATTAAGCCTGATTCTCTGCCATGGGACCTCTCTCCAATTGATATTGGTTAATTTTAGATTATTTTATTTTTATTTTAATTCATTTCCCTATCCACATTTGTTTGCAGGGGATTTACCTACATTGTGCAGCCTTTTGCAGCCCTCTAGCCCTTTCCTGGGCTATTTTACAGCCTTTTTAGTGCCGAAAAGTTCGGGTCCCCATTGACTTCAGTGGGGTTCGGGTTCGGGGCGAAGTTCGGGTCGAGTTCGGATCCCGAACCCGAACATTTCCGGGAAGTTCGGCCGAACTTCTCGAACATCCAGGTGTTCGCTCAACTCTAGTCCTAACCATTGGCACAGATGGGGATTTAGCAAGTAGAAACCCCCATGGGAGGGTCCTCATGCCTGGCGGAAGATAACACTGTCCGGCCAAATGAGGAATAACTATGTATTCTAGTATCCACTCTATAGTGTGAGATATAAGTGGAGTGAGAACTCCAAGAAGCTGACTTACAGATCACGTCCAATGGGATCGAGCTTCTCTCTGCAAAAGAAGTGGCCACTGCTCGAGTAGAGTGGGCCCTTACAAATTCAGGGGGCTCCGAGCCCTGAGACATATAAGACTCCCGAATTGCCTCTTTAATCCAGCGACTGATGGAGGGCTTAGAGGCTTTCCTCCATTTATGGGTACCGGAAAAAAGGATAAGGAGGTTTTCATCCTTCCTAAATACCTTGGAGCGTTCCAGGTAAATCCTAAGACATCTCGAAATGTCGAGGGTATGGAGCCCTCTTTCCTCAGAGGAAGGGGGTGGAGCCAACGTTGGCAGGGAGATCACCTGGTTAATATTGTCAAAGGAAGGAACCTTTGGGATGAAAGTAGGCAAAAATTTGAGAAGTACCCGATCCTGCAGGAACTTTGTATAAGGCTCAAAGGCAGAAAAAGCCTGGAGTTCCCCAACTCGCTTTGCAGAGGTAACAGCCAACAAGAAGGTGATCTTCCAGGTCAGGAACTTGAATCCCGCCTCCTCTAGGGGCTCAAAGGGGGGAGATGATAACCCCCTGAGCACGACCGATAAATCCCAAACAGGGATAGGTCTGATTACTGTAGGCTTTAATCTTGAGGCTCCCTTCAGGAATCTCTTGATAAGGGGGTCTTGAGAAATAGCTCTGTTGAGACAAGCAGAGATTGCTGAAATCTGCACTTTAAGGGTAGCTGGTGATAGCCCCCTGTCCAGACCGTCTTGAAGAAATTGGAGAATTATCGGGATGGAAGCTTCAGCGGATGTTTGCTGATGCCTTGTACACCAGGATGAAAAGATCTTCCAGATTCTGGAGTAGGCCTTATTGGTAGCTTCTGATCTGGAGTGCTCTAAGGTTCTCAAGACAGACCCTGATAGCCCTTCTATCCTTGGAAGGGACTGGTCAACCTCCAGGCCGTCAGGTTGAACATTTGAAGATTTGAGGAGATCTGGGTGTCCCCCGACACCAGTACTCTCTCTGGGGGAAGCCGCAGAAATTGACCCCGACTCATCTGTAAGAGTTGGGTAAACCAAGCTCTTTTCGGCCAGTATGGAATAATGGCGATAACTGACGCTTGGTCCTGCCTGATTTTCATCAAGACCCTTGGTATCAAGGAAATTGGAGGGAAGATGTAGGCCAGCCTGAACCTCCATGGGATTGACAGAGCATCTATAGCCACCGGGTTGTCCTCCCTGTAAAGGGAGCAATACCTCTCCACCTTGGTGTTGAACCTCGTTGCCATGAGATCGATCTCTGGCATGCCCCACCTGAGCGTTATCTCCTTTAAGACCTCTGGATGAAGTGACCATTCTCCGGTTGGAAGACCTCGGCTCAGGCGATCCGCAATCACATTGAGAACTCCGCGAATGTGAAAGGCTGATAAGTGGGTGAGGTTCAGTTCTGCCCAATCCAATATCACCCCTATCTCTCTCAGGAGACTTTGTGATCTGCTTGTTGATATACAGCACAGCGGTCATGCTGTCTGACTGTACCTTCACTGCCTTCCCTCGAATGAAGGGAGCAAAATGAAAAAGAGCTAGTCTGATTGCTCTGATCTCCAGGAGATTTGATGACAATAACCTCTCCTGAGGTGTCCAAGTTCCCTGGACTGTCATGTCCTGAAGATGCGCACCCCAGCCTACTAGGGATGCGTCTGAAGTAAGTATGATCCAAGAGGGCTGGATCAGGGACTTGCCGTCCTTGAGGTGGGACTGTGGCGGAACCCGCCTCGCCACTGGGCATTGGAGAGGCCTGGCTACCCGCCTCCTACCTACTGACTATGGCCCCTGGTGAATTTGTACGTGGAATGCAATTTGGGCATGTGGTATTTTGTATTGCTGCTACTGGCTGTAACGGATCACCTGGCACCCCGACTGAGTACCTCCGTTTACGGATGCGCCTAGCGTTTCCTGAGGCTTCCAAGCACTCTGGCAGACACCACAATCACCAAACCGAAGAAGCAGATAAATCTTCTTGATGCATATGAATGCTGTAGGCAGTTGAATAGGAACCATACGAATAGGTTTACACTCCTAGCAGTCAAACTGGGACAGCATGCAATAAATCCTCCCCCAAGAATGAGACGACACTTCACCTTGAGGTTTAAAACAGGAACTCCCTTTATTTTAAAACAAGCATTGATTTATACACATCTTCCAACAAGGCACCACCCACAGGCTCTGCAAAAACAGCCAATCATATGTATCTACAGTATTTAAACCTTCCCAGCAATTGTACACAAAATCCCCTTCCCTCTATCTGTAACGCAATAAACAAAACACAATGAGCATTGTCTGAGATGTAATTAACCAACACAATAAGCATTGTCTCAGACGCAATCCACAAAATACAATTACCAAACGTAATGGACTAACTTGAACCCTGGCATGCACATATACAATTTAACCGAACACATCATAACATACATAATATTTAAGACAGCCTGAATGCAATCTGCTACACAGTCTTAAAGGGGCATTGTTCCTAAAAGTCATAACATGGCCATTAAAGGGCCAGTAGCAGCAATATAAAATACCACATGCCCAAATATTGCATTCAAACGTACCAAATCACCAGGGGCCATAGTCAGCAGGTAGGAGGCGGGCAGCCAGGCCTCTCCAATGCCCAGTGGCGAGGCGGGTTCCGCCACACTGGCCCTTTGGGGGCCATCCGTGGACATGTTATGACTTTTGGGAACGATGCCCTTTGGGACTGTGTAGCAGATTGCATTCAGGCTGTCTTAAATATTATGTGTGTTATTATGGGTTCGGTTAGATTGTATTGCTGTTCTGTGCCTCTTCTCCTCCCCCTTTTTCCTGTCCCATTGTTTCCCCGGCAGGGTGTTGTCGCAGGGACACTGGGAGACCAGTTTAAACCAGCTGCTCTGTCCCTCCTCAATCTCCCATCAGCCCTTGCTATTGTCTGCCCCCCCCCCCTTCCTTGTACCATAGTCCTAGGTGCCCTATTGTATGTAAATTAGGCTGTTGGGGGGGTTTAAAGTAGGTGTGCTGTGTCTAAATAAAGTCAGTTCCTGTTTTAACCCTCAAGGTGAAGTGTCGTCTCATTCTTGGGGGAGGATTTATTGCATGCTGTCCCAGTTTGACTGCTAGGAGTGAAAACCTATTCGTATGGTTTCCTATTCAACTGTCTACAGCATTCATATGCTTGAGATGATTTAGATGCTTCTTCGGTTCGGTGATGGTGGTGTCTGCCAGAGTGCTTGGAAACCTCAGGAGACACTAGGAGCATCCATCAACGGAGGTACTCAGTCGGGGTGCCAGGTGATCCGTTACATTAATGCAACGGATCACCTGGCACCCCGACTGGGTACCTCTGTTGAAGGATGCTCCTAGCGCTTCCCGAGGACTCCAAGCACTCTAGCCGACACCACAACCACCGCAGGCTGCGGCTATCTCCCTTCAGAGTGGAGCAGGAACAGGCTCTTACAAGAGCTTAGTAGTGATTACAGCAAGGGAATATGCAGAGCATAGCAATCCCTTGTAGCAGATTCCCCCCAATAAGAGACGTCACTTCAAATTGAGGGTTAAGCAGAACTGACTGTCCTGGGGCATACAGCCTCTTTTATTCACAATCCACAAACATAGCACTGCCCACAGGGTTTTGAAATACAACCAATCAATCCGTACAATACACACAGACACTCCCACACAAAATCCTCCCCTCTGCCGGTGATGATTACTGAACACAATGGCGAATATAATTATCAAAGGCAGAGAAATACCGTTTTATAAAACATATCACAGGAACCCCAAAACATGCAATAACCCCATAACAAGTATATCCTCGGAACCGGGGGATCTGGGTGAACCACATATCCAAAATTCACCCACATCCGTTCAGTAGTTTGGAAGATACAGTTTTATGCCAGTTACACCGAAAATATACAAGTTATATAGAAAATAGTCACTAATAAATGTGTCCCCTGTTTGGTAGTTTCAAACTACTGAATGATGTCTCTGTGCACCAAATACAGGCGAGATGGCACCGTGTTGAAAAGTCAGAACAGTGTCTGTGAGGTAAAATGGCCGCTATCTATTGTTCTCACCATGTGCTTCATCCATTGTTCTCACCATGGCAATAGTAAAATCCAAGCAAGTAAGGCAAATGATGCAATCCAGGGACAGAGGGCTCAGTCCCAAGTGCCTTAAGACCCAATAACTTAAGGGACCATAATCCCAGGGCAAGAGGCGGGCACGCAGCCCCCTCCAAAAGCTCATGGCAAACTCTGGCAAAAAGGTGAGTTTGCTACAGGGACCACCACCTTAGAGAGGATCGGACTCTGTAAGGCAGGGAGAGCACGGAATTGAATCCCACTGGACTGTGATTCCACTTGGCTAGTACTTCCGACTGGAGCGGACGTAGATGCCATAATGCCCAAGGTACCGCCTGAGCGGTTGAAGACATTAGTCCCAACATTTTCATCCATGTTCGAATCGTTACCTGTTTTGGTACAGAAAGAGAACGAGCTGTCTGTTGCACGGATTGCCTTCTTTCGGGAGTGAGATGAATCGTCATCCTGACTGAATCCACCATGAACCCCAGGAACCTTACCGAGGTGGCTGGTTGAAGTTGGGATTTGTCCCAATTGATTATCTATCCCAACAGATGCAGGAATGTGACAGCCTGTTAGATGTGTTGGGACAGGATCGCTTGGGAAGGAGCTCTGAGGAGCCAGTCGTCCAGGTATGGAACTATACTCAGGCCCTGAAGCCTTAGCGCTGCCACCACAGAGACCACCACTTTGGTGAAAGTGTGTGGGGCTGAAGAAATCCCAAACGGGAGGGCCAGAAACTGAAAATGTTTTAGGACCCCCCCGATGTTTACCGCGATCCTTAAGAATCTTCTGGACCCAGGATGGATGGGAATATGGAGATAAGCATCCTTGAGGTCTAAGGTTGCCAAGAAATCTCCCGGCATAAGAAGATTGGTCACCGACTGGATAGTTTCCATACAGAACTTCTTTTGTTTTATGAAACGGTTGAAGAACCTCAAATCTATAATCATCCTCCAACCTCCGGTATTCTTGGGTACCAGGAAAACTGGGGAGTAGATACCTGTTCCCCTCTCTTGGAGAGGAACCTCTTCTAAGGCCCCCTTCTGGAAGTATTCTAGCACGTAATTTTCTAGAATCTTTTGCTTGTTCCTGGGAAGAAGCCTTGTTTGGACGAACTTGTCCGGAGGCGGACTGCTCAAGTCCACAAGGTAGCCCTGAGAAATTACACGCAGGACCCAACTGTCCTGGATATGATCCTGCCAACAAGGTAGAAAGTGCTGTAGGCGACCGCCTATGGGAATGTGGGGAGAAGGGAGCCTGGGATTTCCAGTCAGGCCGGCTAAATACCAAGAGCCTCGAGGAGGCCCGCAATCAGAGCGCTAAGGACTTCTTGGGGGGTCTAGAACCCCGAGAGGATTTTCCTCCTCTACGGGAGCCCCAATTCCTCTGGGCTCTGGGTTGAGGTTCCGCCCTGGAACCAAACCCCTTGCCCCGACCACGAAAGGACTGCTGGGGAAGGGACTTGCCCTTCTTGTCCGACAGCCCTTCCATTATTTGGTCAAGCTCTGCACCAAAGAGTTTGCCGGGTTCATATGCCATGGCACAAAGATTGTGCTTTGAGGTCGTATCGGCCTTCCAAGGTTTCAACCAAAGTGGACGCCTGCCCGCGGTTGAGAGAGCCATGGACTTAGATGCCAGCTTCAACTGTTGTGGAGCTGCGTCACACAGGAAGTCTATGGCAAGGCTGGCCGTCTTACATGAAGCCAGAATGTCGTCCCTAGAGACCCCCTGGTCTAGGTCAGACTGAATCTGGGTGAATCTTGTTTTCAGAAAATTTGCCACTTCAGACGAAGAAATCGCAACCGAGGTGGAGGCCGAGGCGGAGGAAAAAGCGCGCCTAAGGGCGCAATCTGCCTTCCGATCCATTGGGTCTTGCAAACTTGACCCGTCGTCTGATGGGATCAGGGTCCTTCTCAATAGTTTTGCAATCGCCATGTCCACCTTGGGGACAGGCCCCCAGGAAGATACTTGATCTTCTTTGACCGGAAACACTGCCTTGAATCTTTTGGTCAACACTGGACCCTTCTCCGGCTTTCTCCATTCCGTCTTCATCAGAGACAGGAGAGAACCATCTGCTTTAAAGGCCCTAGGCCCCCTACAGGCAGAGGATGAGGCTTCCACCGGATCAACGTCCTGGTCCCCCGACCGGACGGATTTTAGTAGCCGCTGGGCTTTCTCCAGCGGAAAAAAATATGAAAACCCATCCTCCTCATCCGAGGAGGAAGAGGCTGAACCGTCTCTCGCCTCCTGACACCCCGATACCTCCATCGCCCGATTGGGGGAGGAGGGACGATGGCGTTTAGAAACCAGGGTATTCTTCAGCTCTTGTATGGAGGCGTTCACCTAGTTCATATTGGTCTCCATATAGCCCTTTACCCAATCGACAACGTCGTGGACCGATGGCTCCAGCTGGGGGAGTGTCTTGGCCCTACAGGGTGGGCACCGGGAAAAATCGTAGGAGTCCTCCAGCACGATCTGGCAGTCATGGCTCTGCAGGTGACGTCTCTTGCCAGCGGACTTCCTGCTGGGCTCTCGCTCACCGTCCCCGGTAGAAGACTTGGCTGAAAAACAGAAGAGATATGAATTTAAGCATAATTCAAGAAAAAAAGACCTTTAACCGCAAGCTTCAGGATCTTTACCCAGAAGATCCTAGCAAGCTCTATTATAAAGGAAAAATTTTTTCAGCAATACAGAGGTTTGCACGCAAACAACTCTAGCAACAACCACACGACTCAAGGTTAACAGAAAACTGCGCTCCAGGAGACTGAACCTGGAGCCTGACCATGTTTAAATAGGGTGTTTGGGCGCCAAACGGAAGCCCCGCCCACAAAGGGGCGGGGTAAATCTCTAAAGCCTAATCCTTAGATCTGAGTAAAAAAAAAAAAATCATCCTCTGGAACCCAGAGAGGGACCCCTGAATCATATAAAGGCACCCAACAGCCCTAAACAGAGAAATACTCCCCGGCCGACGCTACTGCGATCGGCCGGAGAAAAAAACGGAAGTGACGTCACCTGACGTCACTTCCGCAAGATGGCGGCGCCCAGCAGAACATGCGGGACGCCGCTACCGCCGCTTCAGACCCCGAATGAGGTAAGACTGAACTACAGCTAAGGAATCCTAGATCTCAGGCGGCGTAGGAGGAGCAGAATATAAAAACACTCTCTCCACCGAAGGGATGGAGGAGTGAACCACCCGTCCTGTCTTGTCCGCAGGACAGAAAAAAACACGATGTCCGGAGGGTCACTCCCCTCTTTATTGGGGGCAGGGAGGGCGTGTATATGTCAGTTTTTTATTATTTCATTAAAACTTCCACCTGTCCTAACCAGTCCACAGGGGCAGAATACCCCATCTGTGCCACTGGTTAGGACGTAAGGGAACCTACCCTGCACCTGAGCCGAGTATCCATCCGGCAGTATGCGTGTGGTGAGTGGCGTCTCCCGTCTGTCTCTGCGCATGCGCGAGTTGTAGAACGAGATTGCCGGAAATCACGTATTCGACATAGCGGTCACATGATCGGGAGTCCCGAAACCGCGCAAGCGCCCTCAATCACATGACGAGTCATGTGATAGAGCGTCCCAACCGTATCCCGGCAACCCAAGGTCCTAAACCAAAGCTAATGTGTTGTAAAGGATACTATAGGGCTGAGGATAGGATCCATTATGGGAGCGAAATACGGTAAATATCAGTCGTGCCACTCATCTCACGCATCATGAAATCCAGAATATGAACTTAGACTGAATGCCAATAATCGCCCATGTGCCAGCAACACTGGAAGCAGCCAATAGTGGATGCCCCATAGACAGTGTAGCGCTGCAATGGCAATAGTTGTAACCTAGCAGGACTGTGTTCTGGGCGAAGTGTGGAATGGACCACAGTTAGTTACAGACCCCCTTCCATGCTGACGGAGCTCCACTAAAGCCCTGGAAGGAGGTCTAGCGAGTGCATCCCAGAGCTCCCTTTTCTATTCGCCACCCAAGATGTGGGATTGTGATATTTTAGTGCGATGTAAGTTTTAGTGCCCGATGTACCATTGTGATAATATATTCATTGATTTATTGTTCTTCTTCTCTTTTTTTCACTTTTAGATTGTGCTACCATATGTAACCTGAGCGGAGGACTATATGCTGCCCCATTTATGAGCGACCAGAGAGCCGGCCAGTTGGGTTCCTTCCTTATACCAGTTGTACTTCCATGTTTTTTGCCTGTGCTGGATGTGTGTACTGGGAGGGTTTTGTTGTCGTGTTATTAGGCATCTTTTGCCAATTTTATGATCCCCTCTTCCCGAGGAGCGACACCTTTGATATTGATGGAGGGCATTGTGGGACGCCATGGGGGCAATTTTACGCTATTCCACAGGATTTGACTGGCCCTGAACCCAAGCCATTTACAGGATATCGTTGGGAATAAGCAGGGTAGGGGTGCTCTTCATTTGGAGTTGGCCCAGACCAGGCAGGTGCCTATATATTTCACCTCCCCTTGACCGGGGTGGGGGGTATGTCGGCCCTAGTACTCCTCTTCCAAAAGTGTACGTGTGCGTGTTTCCCCAGCACATCCTGGTGGTGGAAACTATAGGGAGTTGTGCGGGGGATGCTCATGACTACATGGCTTTAGCTATGGGGCTGCATTGTGTGAACCTTGCGATTTTATTTAGCCTAATATTGCCCCTTTTCCTCTGAGATGCACTCGATAGACCTCCTTCCAGGGCTTTAGTGGAGCTCCGTCAGCATGGAAGGGGGTCTGTAACTAACTGTGGTCCATTCCACACTTCGCCCAGAACACAGTCCTGCTAGGTTACAACTATTGCCATTGCAGCGCTGCACTGTCTATGGGGCATCCACTATTGGCTGCTTCCAGTGTTGCTGGCACATGGGCGATTATTGGCATTTAGTCTAAGTTCATATTCTGGATTTCATGATGCGTGAGATGAGTGGCACGACTGATATTTACCGTATTCCGCTCCCATAATGGATCCTATCCTCAGCCCTATAGTATCTTTTACAACACATTAGCTTTGGTTTAGGACCTTGAGTTGCCGGGATACGGCTGGGACGCTCTATCACATGACCCGTCATGTGATTGAGGGCGCTTGCACGGTTTCGGGACTCCCGATCATGTGACCGCTATGTCATATACGTGATTTCCGGGAATCTCGTTCTACATCTGGCGCATGCGCAGAGACAGGCGTTAGACGCCACTCACCGCGCGCATACTGCTGGATGGATACTCGGCTCAGGTGCAGGGTAGGTTTTATATACACAGCTGAGATGGTTATGCTGTTTTATTACTGAATGTTATTATCACTTTAGAACACGATTGGGTGAATATGTAAGGGGGGGATTTGACCTTTCTGGGGGACAACCCCTCAACCAATCCGGATTGAATGTTACACCTATATAAGTATTGAGCTTCACTTGTAAACCACATGTAGCTGAGAAAGACCTGGGTGTCCAGACGTTGCTGTATCCTTTCAGTGTGATTAAACGCTAAGCTTTGATTCAAGAACAAGAGGGCCGCAACTTTTCTGAAGTTTTTTCCCGAGGGCTCCAAGCACTCCGCTCGACACCGTAACCACTACAGGGACAAGGACCAGGAGCAGCTCTTACAAGAGCTAGGGGTTATAGCCAGGGGAGTATACAGCGTATAGCAATCCCCCACACATGAGACGAGGCTCTATGGGGAATGTAAAACAGGAACTCTTTAATGGGTTATTTTTCAGCCTTTTATGCAGGTTTTCCAACAAGGGACACTCCCTGGGGACCTTGTAGAAGACTGTGACAGTTTATATATTAGCCAATCACATGCATTTACAGTATTGAAACCTTCCCAGCAATTGTACACAAAAGCCCCTTCCCTCTGTCTGTAACACAATCAACAAAATACAATTACCAAACATAATGGGCTAACTTAATCACTCACAGGCAGAAAACACACATTTTTCCCAAAACACAGAAAACACCTCAAAACCCCACATATCCCCATAATTTATGCATCTATGGATATCTCTGATCTGGGCGAACAACATATCCAAAAATCACCCAGATCCGAGCAGGGGTTCCCGAATTCCATGGAAGTCACATTTGGCCGACCGCAAGCATGGCTTTCCTGCCCACAACAGTTCCATAGATTTAGGGTGTGCGGCCGGTCTGTCTTCTTCTTCAAAGTTAGTATATGGGCCATAATCCTGAGGCAAGAGGCCCCTCCAAAACCCAGTGGCGAGGTTATTTTTGCCACACATCTCCCCCTCCCAGGGAAGACTAACCAGACACCTGACCTCACGCCGGTCGGTACCTGAGTTAGTCTGGCAGCCCACCCACAACCAAATACTGGACCAGTTGAATTCGGTAGACTGTCTCTGTCCAGTGAGTCCACCAAGGTTGTGTTAGTAACTGGTACTCCCGGTCTCTGTGTTTCTCCCTGGCTTGGAGTGGAGGTTGCTTTGTGGGCAGGGATCAGCGGTACTCTGCCCAGATGCCAGCGCATCAGCTAGGCTAGCCTGTGGGGAGTCAGCCTCTGAACAAGAGGATAGGGGAGGGCAGAGGCCGACTGTGCTCTGCCCAGATGCCAGCTCTTCCGCTGGGGTAGTCTGTGGGAAGTCCGCCTCTGGACAAGAGGATAGGGGAGGGCAGAGGCAGACTGCGCTCTGCCCAGGTGCCAGCTCTTCCACTGGGATGTGGTCAGGGAATCCTACCCCCAGGACCTTGTTGCAGATCGGCTGTGGAGAGGAGGAATCGCTTACCTCCTCCTCCTGGCATTCCTGCGGGGTTGGTGGGGGATCTGTACCGGCCGTCCAGCATCTCGGTAGGTCTGGTGCAGAGACCGTGGTCCCATCTGCACCATCGGAGTTAGGGGTGCTGTCCCCCTGTGGTTGGGGAGAGAGACCGGTTGTCTCTTCTCCCTTTACAACCCACTGCTACTGGGGAGTCAGACCGACTGTCTCGACTCTCGGTAACGCTGCCTGGTGCTGGGTAGTGGGTGCGACCATCTCCACTCCTAGTAATGCTGGTTGCTGCAGGGACGGGGGACCGACAATCTCCTCTCCCTGTGATCCTGTCTGCCGCTGGGGAGAGAGACCGGCTGTCATCTCTCCCTGTAAGGTAAGTGTCACGGCCAATTTATGTTGACCGTGACGCTGTTGCGTGCAGACTGGTTGCCGGGGGCAGCGTGTAGTTTTCTGTTTGCACGTACACTTTCCTTTATTTGGTGCATTCCCCGTTTTGGTGGTCACGGGGTTAATTTAGGTGTGTCTGCTAGGTGTGGTGGGTGTGACCTCAGGCCTCTTTATATGATGGTGTGTTGGAGCCTGTGGTCAGTCTTATTTAGTTGTCTGCCTGAGTAGGAGCTCTGCTCCCTGGCGGTATGTCTTTGTGTGAGTCACCCTTATTTATTATATTGATTCCTTGCCATGGCTGTGTGTCCCCTCCGGTGTGTCTCTGTTTCCCTCCCCCACCTGGTGTATGTTGTATTGGTGTGGTTGGTGTATGGAGGTTTTCTGGTGGTGTCTGGGCGCCGCAAGGGGCGTGCTTTCCCGGAGGGGTTTAAGCGAAGACAAGACTGTGGGTTTCCCAGCCTGGAGCCTCATTCCATCTTGGCTACGGCAGGTAAGTGTGGATTGCATAGTTATGTTGCTGTGTAACTTACCGGCCGTACTGTTTATCCCATGGTCTTGCTTCCTGTCTGCCACTGGGTTTCTGGAGACACCTTTTCATCCGTGGTGTAGGATGAATGGGTGGTCTCTGCCCTGTCGTTTGGCCTAGGGCATTACAGGGATAGTAGGGTCCTAGGTTCGTGAGCATGAGCCCCCTTACCATCTGAGGCGGCTCATGCGCTAGGAGTCCAGGGAGAGCTCAGGGTTACTTTAGGTGGTGACCAGCTCCTTGTGCCCTGCTATCTTGCTTTGCAGCCACTTCCATTGCACGGTGGGGGGTTTTCCCCGCTCCCCGCCGTGACAGTAAGCTGCCGATGGGGAGTCAGACCGACTGTCTGGACTCCAGGTAACGCTGGCTGTAGTTGGGGATCTGGGCCGGCTGCCGAGCATCCCTGTAGGGCCGGTGAAGAGACTTCGGTCCCATCTCTACCTGCCGTCGGGAGGTCTTCCCAGAACCAGTCGATGAAGTTCTCTACTATGGGAGTTGGTAGGAAAGCAGGGGGTATCGCCGTCAAGTCTTTCCAGTTGTAGGGGGGCAGATCTGGCTCTGCTTGTCGGGTAGGTTGGGGATGAACGGAGCTGAGCAGGTGTTGGTAGGTCTGCTCCAGCTCCCACTCCCTTGTTACCAGGTGGGTCATGTCTTTGCTCACCTCCCATCTGCCAGCATAAACATGCATGTGCAGCGTACTCAAGTTAGGTGTAGAAATGTTCCTGGGTGTTGTAGTGCAATTGTGACACTAACCTGAGACAGCTGACTCTCTGCAAGGGCAGGTGATGATAAGTAATGTTCGTGACGCCAGTGCCAATTAAGCGGTGGCACGCCGTTTGCTGATAGCAGGAATAACTGAGGAACCACGTGATGTTAAAACAGAACTCAAACTTTAGTAGTCATCATACATGGACACAGATGGAAGCGCAGTTCCTTTGAAGACAGTTGGTTTCAATACATTTGATGCAGGCAATATATAGCAAGGTGACTTCAGAGTGTTAAACACAGGACTTGCAGTACAGGCGGCTTGCACTCTATTCCTGACTGATCCTGGAACTTAGAAACTCTTCTCCAAGGCCCGATGCCCTAGCTCTGGCGTATATCCTTGGTTTTATAATGATCAAGTACCTCCTCTGTTGTCTTTAGTACCTTCTGCTTTGCTGGACTTGCCTCTGTCTCTCTCTCAGTTTCCTCAGGCTGGTTAACTGTGGTATTCCTGCTTCTGCATATATGAACTCAGGAGGGGAACCTTCTCCTTGGATCTGGAACCCGATTACAGGGACTGCAATACCCTCTCCTGGTCTGCAGGCTCCAGGCCTGGACTTAACTCAGACATAGTCTACAGCAAAACTCCAAAGACTGACTGACCTATTTCTCTTCCCTGACTGGGCCTTATATAACCTAGGGCTCCCTAGCTCCCTCTAGTGACTCAGAGCTGGAATGACACCCCTAGCAGGCCTGCAAATGCACATTTCACAGTAACAGGGAAGTACATAGCATTACATTATATTTTATGAAGATGACTTATACCAACCTCCCCATAAATAAGGGGAAACGACAGCACACAAGTGACCCTTCTGTAGTGACGGGCATTACAGCTCCCGTACACTACATACCCCGCTGCTTTAAGCTGAGTACGCCCTCGTACTCCATCAGGGGTCGCCCAACTGGAACTTTCACCTGAAATAGAAAAAGACACATGCAGGCATACATATATGTAATTCATCTGCATATACATTCATATCAGGTCCAATTGGCAAAGGTGAAGGTTGGTGACAAGGGGGCGTCGTTCTCTTCTCTCAGGATAGTGAGTGGAACTGGGGCGCTGACCTGGCACAGCGGATGTTAAGGAACCAGGATAGTCCATAAGTACAAATGTCCTTACTAGAACAGCAGCAAAAATTAAAACAGTATAAAAGTTCTTGGAGGCTCAAAGAACAAATATGAGTCCGTACCCAGGTACCTTTCTTGTAAATCACAGAGGCTCGCAGGCAGTGGAGTCCATCTCTCGGCACATTGACTTAAAAACAAAGATCTCAGAGGCTCAGGTACTTTTGAGTCTATCACTGGGCACATATCCTTGGAATCCAGTTGCACAATAAAAATGACATCTAAAAACAAGTGCTGTAATACCCCTGATCAACCTGAAAAGGGGGTTAAGGGTAAAAGGTGCAACAACGGAACAGGCACAACTTGGTGTGAGATAGTAGAAGCAGGCAGGAGGTCCTGGAAACAAACTTGGCTTTGTTGACTTTATTATTTCAGTGGGTGACCACTACCACTGAGCCGTGGGTAAACTGGCAGCAGCAACAAAGGACCAGAAACAAAGGACTACTGTCCTGGAAGGGTTAAGTTCTCAACATCATTCTTTGGCAAAATAAATCAAAGGCCTAGCAGGCTGATTCACAGAGGCATGTCATAATCACCCGGCTCTGCTGGCAAATACGGCCTGTAGTAATCCTCCACAGGCGGATGTGCCCACATCACGGTATTAGGGGGCAGCTGCAAAGTGAAGGGACCCCTAATAGGTATTGGCCCCATAGGCCTAGGGGTAAAGACTCTTGTGGACCGTACCGGTCCCGGCATAATTACTGTAGGCTGTAGTGGACTTGGTACCGCCGCCGCAAGCGGTCCGGTGGGCTCTGTGCAGCAAGTCACAGGATTAGCGGGACTTCTTTGGGGCCTTGACGGAGCAATGTTAGCAGAAGGTGGCTTACGGGTGGTGACAGGCACCCTTACCTCGTCCTTCTTAGGCGGCGTCTGGATCCTGGCGGTGGCAATCTTGCGCAGCTCCCGCAACTTTTCCGCCAGCCACACGATCTGGTCACCGATGCTTTCCGTGTCGGAATCGCTGTCCTCTGCTGGCGCCGCAGGCGCAGGTACAGTGTAGGATGCATCGGACGCGGCCGCTGCAGGCTCCGGTGGCGCATCGGGTCTCCTACCCTTCCGGATATTCTCCAGGGTAACGCGGAGTCCTTTCAGATTCTCCATGTCTTGGATGGTCTTCTCCCGGCGAGGCAGCTCGGGGGACGGATAGAGACTCACCCATTTCTCCAACACGGTTGGCTGCCAGAAGACATTAGGCCCAATGAAGGAGCTCTGCTCCTGGAAGGCGTGGTGGGCCTGTTCTGGAGAGCGTTCAGGTTCCCGCTCGCAGCCAGAGTAGTCTTCTTCTGCCTCCCAGTCCTCAGGTTCTCGCTTGGGACGGGACACGGCAGTCGCATATGGGCCTCGCAGGCCCTCGGCAGGGGTGTACTCCACCTCCTCTCCTTCGCGGAGGCTATGCTGATACGAAGGGAGGTAGTCTCTCTTGACAGATCTCCTGTTGACGTATAAGTCTCTGCCAGTTAGGTAGTCTTGTATGAACCCGTAGCCACGGGTTTTGTCAAAGGACACCACCAACCCCTTTCTCCTTTCCAGGCAGGGTTGGGTACTGGTGTGGCGCTCGTGAATAGTCTTGGTTAGCTCCTCATAGTAAATTTTAGTTTTGGTATTCCTCTTTATAGCGGCCTCCCGGATCTCCGCCATTAACGCGGACCACTTGAAAGAGGGCTGAAAAAAGTCTCTCCAAGAGCCATAGCAGGGCTCTGTTTCTTTCCTCGGTGGCGGGCAGGCGGGTCTCTCCGGTCCCGGAGAGTAGGCCGGTGGAGCGTCCTCTGGCTCTACACCGGTATCAGTCATTTTTGGTAGCTCAGGCGCGGACGTCTCAGCAAAGCAGTCCTCACTCCCCAACATGCTCGATCCTTCTCTGGAGAGCGACAGGGTGGCGCCAATAAGATCAGCCAGATCCTCCCCTTGCACTGGGAGGCCGCCCCCCAGGTATCCCAGTATGTGGAAGGCGGAGTCCATGCTGGCAGACATGCAAATATCCAGACAGGCGGTGGCGCCTGACCTTGAACCTCTTCCCGCTTTTTCAGTAAAAAGGCGCCAACTTTTCCCGCATTTTCGGGATGAAGATGACGCAGCAGTAAATTCAGCAAGCTCAGCGGCCATCTTTAGCAAAATCCGCTGTCTATTCACTGACAGCAAGCAGGATGATGAAAAGTTCACAAAACCACACTCCGGTGTGGCGATTTCTTTCCTCTTGATAGCGCAACACTGCACAGCGCTTTTTGGAGGTTTTAGGGACACTTTGGGTATGTTTTTCAGTCCACAAAGTCCACTTTAATCAAAACAGGCAATTTGTCACTTTGGTCACAGGACAACTGTATAAGGCACAAAGTTCACGCTTCTTGCACTAGAAAGCGTGCGCATCCTGTTCGTGACGCCAAAAGAGAAGTGCAGCGTACTCAAGTTAGGTGTAGAAATGTTCCTGGGTGTTGTAGTGCAATTGTGACACTAACCTGAGACAGCTGACTCTCTGCAAGGGCAGGTGATGATAAGTAATGTTCGTGACGCCAGTGCCAATTAAACGGTGGCACGCCGTTTGCTGATAGCAGGAATAACTGAGGAACCACGTGATGTTAAAACAGAACTCAAACTTTAGTAGTCATCATACATGGACACAGATGGAAGCGCAGTTCCTTTGAAGACAGTTGGTTTCAATACATTTGATGCAGGCAATATATAGCAAGGTGACTTCAGAGTGTTAAACACAGGACTTGCAGTACAGGCGGCTTGCACTCTATTCCTGACTGATCCTGGAACATAGAAACTCTTCTCCAAGGCCCAATACCCTAGCTCTGGCTTATATCCTTGGTTTTATAATGATCAAGTACCTCCTCTGTTGTCTTTAGTACCTCTTGCTTTTCTGGGCTTGCCTCTGTCTCTCTCTCAGTTTCCTCAGGCTGGTTAACTGTGGTGTTCCTGCTTCTGCATATATGAACTCAGGAGGGGAACCTTCTCCTTGGATCTGGAACCCGATTACAGGGACTGCAATACCCTCTCCTGGTCTGCAGGCTTCAGGCCTGGACTTAACTCAGACATAGTCTACAGCAAAACTCCAAAGACTGACTGACCTATTTCCCTTCTCTGACTGGGCCTTATATAACCTAGGGCTCCCTAGCTCCCTCTAGTGACTCAGAGCTGGAATGACACCCCTATCAGGCCTGCAAATGCACATTTCACAGTAACAGGGAAGTACATAGCATTACATTACATTATATTTTATGAAGATGACTTATACCAACCTCCCCATAAATAAGGGGAAACGACAGCACACCAAGTGACCCTTCTGTAGTGACGGGCATTACAGCTCCCGTACACTACACATGCCCATCCAGTAGTCGTAGATGTCCCAAAACCTAGACTCCTCCATGCTGCCGAGATCAATGTCCTCCTTCAAGGCCTCTCATAGTAACCCAAGTCCATCATAATCCTTCCCTTCAGGTAAGTCGTGCTCGGCCGTCCAGGGGGGATGTTGAATGACATGCCACCTTAGGGCCCGGTAAGCGTCCTCTAGCCAAAGCTCCTTACATACCAGGCTCTGGAGTTCTGTTACCCACTCATCCAGGGGGTGCTCTCCCAAGAGACCCATCCGCATCACCACACGCTTCTGTAGCCGCTGCTCATAACTGGGGAGACTCTCACCTCGCCGCCACTGGGCATTTTCCAGGACATCATACCAGACTTCCTTTCTGTCTGCATCCCTGTAGTCTGCGGCCGCCTCCTCGCTATGGAACACTGTCCGAAGACTAGCTGATTCCATCCTGCTGTATCCAGGGGCGCTGTACGGATACTAGCGTTGCCCTCCATATACTCCACGAACTGTGTCTCCGAGCTGCTCCTCCTCGCACTAGGACACCATCCCACTGCTGCCACCACTGTAACGGATCTCCTGGCACCCCGACTGGGTACCTCCGTTGATGGGTGCTCCTAGTGCTTCCCGAGATCTCCAAGCACTCCGCTCGACACCGTAACCACCACAGGAACAAGGAACAGGATGGCTGTAAAAATGTTATGGAAAGGGCTAGAGGGCTGAAAATGGCCTCAAAATTTGGTTAAGAGCATGACAAGTGCGCTGCAAACAACTGTGGATAGGGAAATGACTTTAAATAACATAAAATACGTAACAATTAAAACTAATAATCTTGATCTAGAAGGACGAGGTCCATATGGAGTAGGAGGTTGAGGAGGCGGTGGATGTGGCGGTGTAGGTGGAAGCGGCGGTGGAGGAAGAGGAGGAGGTAGCCTACACTGCTTTTTGGTTTTAAATTTATTTATATATTTTTTTAATTAGGGTACACCCCAAAACATTGGGAAATATAACCTGTGATAACGCCCTCCAGCCGTGCTAAACACACGTTCAGACAATACACCGGCTGCAGGGCAGGCCAGCACCTCCAAGGGGTAAAGGGCAAGCTCAGGCCATGTGCCCAATTTGGAGACCCAGAAGTTGCAGGGGCTGACCCCTGTCAGTCA
Source organism: Bufo bufo (assembly GCF_905171765.1). Taxonomy (NCBI): domain Eukaryota; kingdom Metazoa; phylum Chordata; class Amphibia; order Anura; family Bufonidae; genus Bufo; species Bufo bufo. Next base: position 172,632 of record NW_024399992.1, read on the forward strand.
GTTCATGTAGGCGTGTGCACACTTACTGCTCCACCATGTTGCACGTCCCCGTGACGTCCACCATCCATTTGAATATATGGGATGAAGCGGAAATGTGGGAGAAGCTATTAAAGCAGAAGGATCAAATGAAAGGGCCAATTAAAGACGAATTTTAGAAATGTAAGTCCCTGTCACCTATGCAGAGCAGGGGTTTATTCATGTCAAAAATTGTAAAATGTTCACTGCAGAACACTCCAGTGATGCCCGTGATCTGATTTGGGTGCCACCCTGCTGTGAACGGGGATCCTTCTCCTCATCCTCCAGACCTAGACAGTACGCCTGCTACTGCCCACCGCAGCAAGGGACCGAGCACACCAAAGCCAGCTCCAAGGAGTTCCCTGACGTGGCAGTTCTTCAGACAATGTGCTGACGAGAAGACACGAGTGGTTTGCACGCTGTGCAATCAGAGCCTGAAGCGAGACATAAACGTTCTCCACCTGAGCACAACCTGCATGACCAGGCATCTAAGTGCAAAGCACGAGCTGCAGTGGAGAAGACACCTCAAAAACCAAGAAAGGTCTCTGACTCCTCCTGCTTCCTCTTCTGCTGCAGTCGTGGCCTCTTCATCCACCTCTGGAGTGACAGTGCCACCTGCCACCCCGCAGAGGATCTGCAGGCAACACCACCACCTGGGTCACCAAGCATCTCCACAATGTCCCATGGAAGCGTTCAGCTCTCCATATCCCAAACGCTGGAGAGGAAGAGGAAGTACCCCCCTACCCACCCGCCATCCCTGGCCCTGAATGCCAGCATTTCTAAATTACTGGCCTTTGAAATGCTGTAATTCCGTCTGGTGGAGACGGAGAGTTATAAAGGCCTTATGGCGGTGGCTGTCCCACAGTACGTCGTGCCCAGCCGCCACTACTTTTCCAGGAGAGCCATCCCTTCCCTGCACAACCAAGTGGGGGACAAAATCAGGTGTGCACTGCGCAACGCCATCTGTGGCAAGGTGCACCTCACTACGGATACGTGGACCAGTAAGCACGGTCAGGGCCGTTATATCTCCACAACAGCACACTGGGTAAATGCAGTGGCGGCTGGGCCTGAGGCGGATAGCAGTTTGGCGCATGTCCTTCCACCACCGAGGATTGCAGGGCGCTTCAGTTTGCCTCCTGTTGCTTCCTCCTCCTAATCCGCTTCCTCATCCTCTACCGGCTCCTCATCCGGTCAGCGTAACCCCTTCACCACCAACTTCAGCACAGCCAGGGGGAAACGACAGCAGGCAGTTTTATAACGTATCTGTTTGGGGGACAGGCCCCACACCGCGCAGGAGCTGTGGACGGGCCTTGAACAACAGACCGACGAGTGGTTGCTGCCGGTGAGCCTCAAGCCCGGCCTGGTGGTGTGCGATAATGGGCGAAATCTCGTAGCAGCTCTGGGACTAGCCGGTTTGACGCACATCCCTTGCCTGGCGCATGCGCTGAATTTGGTGGTGCAGAGATTCCTTAAACATTACCCTGACATGTCAGAGCTGCTGCATAAAGTGCGGGCCGTCTGTGCGCGCTTCCGGCGTTCTCACCCTGCCGCTGCTCGCCTGTCAGCGCTGCAGTGTAACTTCAGCCTTCCCGCTCACCGCCTCATATGCGACGTGCCCACCAGGTGAAACTCCACCTTGCACATGCTGGACAGACTGTGCGAGCAGCAGCAGGCCATAGTGGAGTTTCAGCTGCAGCACGCACGGGTCAGTCGCTCTGCGGAACAGCAACACTTCACCACCAATGACTGGGCCTCCATGCGAGACCTGTGTTCCTCGTTGCGCTGTTTAGAGTACTCCACCAACATGGCCAGTGCCGATGACGCCGTTCTCAGCGTTACTATCCCACTTCTAAAAAAACGGTGCAGGCGATGATGGAAGAGGATGTGGTACAGGAGGAGGAGGAGGAGGAGGAAGAGGGATCATTTCATAGGGTTTCCAGCTAGTCATTCCCAAGTGGCTCCGAGGGTGGATTCCTGCACCCACAAACCCAAGGTACACAATTGTCCAGCCAGGGCACAGTTCTGGAGGATGAGGAGGTGGAGGATGAGGAGGAGGAGATGGAGGAGGAGGAGGAACCATGTTCACAGCAGGGTGGCACCCAGACCAGCTCATGGCCATCACTGGTGCGTGGCTGGGGGGATACAGAGGACACAGACGATACACCTCCCACAGAGGACAGCTTGTCGTTGTCTCTGGGCAGCCTGGCACACATGAGCGATTACATGC